>NC_056734.1:386646572-386826572 GCF_019279795.1 Protopterus annectens | reverse complement strand
CCAGAATATGAAGAATGTTATTTCTCTTTTATAAAGTGAATTAATAAATTATAGAATGACACCCAAATTAAATTATTGGTAACATATTACTAAAGGACAATCTCTATATTTATCACCAGAAAACAAATCAAATATTCTACTCCCTGTTAAGCTAACTTCCAATTCACAGTATTAGAGAATATTCAATTAGAAATTTCTACATAGAGCCTTAATAACACTTGATAAAATTGTAAAAATTAGCTCATCCAGAGAGAAATCATGCTGGAGATGTCAGTAGAAGTTAAGTGCTTACTGGCCTCATATTTTTTATGACTGTATTGCTATTAAAATTTACTGGAATGATATCAATAACTTCCTGCAGGCTCTGTTTAGAGAATCCTTTGGTTTATCTAAATTGAATGCTAATGAAAGTATTTGCTTGAATAGAACAAATTTGTATTTACTATGGACAATACTAGCAATCACCAGGAAATGTATAACCAGGAAGTGGAATTACAATACAGCGCCTACTATGGAAGATTTTTTTTTTTTATCACTGTTGAAGAAAACAGCACTGATGGAAATTAAAGCCAAAGAACTCAGGATTTATCCTAAGCCATTAGTCAATAATCCCTGGAGAAAAGTGCTATCATTGATGGATACTCTACAAATGAACTCAGTCGCCCTCTAATGATCATATATTTGGATTCATTATCTATGCTTCATGAATATATTGATTTGTTTTCTTTTTTTACTTATGTCATGTCAAATGTAAATACTGTACATAATTATTAATTTGAATTTAGAATATAATGTATGTGATTAACATATTTGTTTGAAAATAAAAATTGAGTAAAAAAAGAAACACATAGATGTGCATGGCACACAGTCACAGACACACTCACACAAAGACACACACACACACACACACACACACACACACACACACACACACACACACACACACACACACACACAGATAGAAATGACAAAAAGAGGTTGTTCTTCAGGGTAGTCAGGTTTTGTCTCTCCTCCTGTTTTGATTTTCTTGAACAAAATATCAAGGCCCAGCCAAGACTTGGGAATGGGGATTTGTTATTGTCTGTGAAAGAAATTTAAAGCATAGATAAGGTTGTCAACAAAGACAGACTAGTAAACTGAGAGTTTTGTACATCCATCCATTTTATAAATCGTGTCTCCTAATGAGGGCCATGGTGAAAGCAGGCCGAAGACATTAAACCAGAGTTCTCTTTCCCTAATAGCAATCCCCAGCTCATCCAGTCTAATCTTCAGGCATTTCCAGCCAAGCTGAGGGATATAATCTCATCAGTATGTCCTGGGTTTGTCTCAGGGCTTCATCTCTGATGAGCATGTCTGTATGTCTTTTGTAGAAGATGCTGAGGGAGCATCCACACTAAGTGCTCAAACCATTTCAGTTGATTCCTCTGAACCTGGAGGAACAGTAGTGGTACTGGGAGAACCTCATGGTTTCTTAAGGTCTTTATTCTATCATGGTCAGACAGTGAGCCTGGCAAACCTGCAAAGTAAGTTATTTTCTGTCACCTGTATCTGTAATCTCATACTTTCAGGAGCTACCCAAATGTCTCGAGCACAGATGAGCATGAAGACAAAGACAAACTACTAAACTGTGAGCTTCATCTTATGTCTCATTTCTCACTTCACTAACACAGCCCATTGCAATGTCTTAAATCCTACTACTAATGCATACACAATCTCCTAACCTCCATTACCTTCAGTAGTAAAAAGGACCTCAAGATTTTTAAACTCCTCCACCAGAGGTAGGTGCTGCCTCCTCTCCCAGAGACAGCAGTCTATTCTTTTCCAGAACAGCACCATGACCTCTGATTTGCTGAAGGTCATCCCAGTCACTTCACACTCAGCTCTGATCCACACCAATGCATGATGTGCATTATATTCAATTAAGTCTAAGATGACAATATTGCATGATAACTATAACAATCAAGCAGAGCAGATCAGAAAGGATTAGGAAGAGAGATTGTGTAAGCAGTTCACAAAGAGACAATAGGAGGATATATAGACCACCCAAGTCAAGTGCTGTTGACCTAAAGGAATTCATACATTTATTGCATGAAACACAGGAGGGAAGAATAATAGTGGCTGGGGACTTAAATTTACCAGAAACAGACTGGAATAATATTGATTCAACAACATTAATAAGGAAATTATTCACAACATATGTTCAGGAACAGCAATTGCTTCAGATTGTTAAAAAAAAGACCTACCCAGGAAGAGAACATACCAGACATTGTTTGTATTCCTAAATAAATTACTGTTACTTCATATTAAGTTTTACCGAGGTTGATGTGCAGAGGTCAAGGGGTTATAAAGGTTAATTTGTTGTTAGATAATCCTGACAAACTGAAATCTAAACCAATGAGCAGAAGGTTAATTTCAGATTATATGCAAGCAAAACAGTCACTATGTAAAACTAATTGGAATGATGTGTTCGGCAGAAAAACTACATAAGGAATGTGAAAAGTTTTGAAAGAGAAATAGTTTGAGTGCAAAAAAATCAAAGAAATGTTTAACATCACGATGTAGGCATACAACGTCAGGGTGGTATATTTCCATAACAGCAAGATACCTGAATAAGGTGAGAGACAAAAAATATAAGAAATGGAAACGAACTTGAACTACAACTTTTCAACTGCAATAAACAAGCTGGACAAACAAATTAAGCATAGTGTGAGACAAGTTCAAGAAAATTTTAAAGAAAATTAATAATAAATCTTTCAATAAAGATTTTGAGCATAACAGGAACATTTTATAGATACATAAAATGTGATAGGAGTAAAGACATACAAACTAATAAACTGTGAGTAGATTCTAAAATGTATTCTCAGACACAACTGATTATAGATATATTTACAAAATCTTATGCAAAACAGTTTAGCTCCACAAAGAGGGTAGTAAGTTGTGCTAGAGATAGTCAGGTAATCTCAGATACTGAAATCAAATTATATTATATTGAAAAAGAACTGAGCAAACTGGATCCAAACAAAGCACATGGAGGAGGCAGAATTAGTAATAATACCCTAAGAATATTTCAACATGAACTTACAGTACCATTATATCTATTATTTACTAGGTCCTATAAATATGGGGAGATTCCTCAAGACTGGAGACAAGCGCTTATTAAACATGTCTTTAAGGGAAAGGGGAGTAGGAAAAACCCAGAGCCATACAGACCCTTAAAAAGTCTACTTTCATGTTGTGGAAAAATAGCTGAGAAAGTAATATTGGATAAGTTATTGTCAGATTTGGAAAAGTTGGGACATGATTCCATAAATCAGCATGCATATGTTGAAAACAGATCTATTGCCACCTGCAATATGATGTTCTATAACAATATAATAACAGCTATGAATGCAAAACTGTGCTGTGATGTAATGTATATAGATTTAGCTTCAGCATTTGACAGGGTCATAGACAAAACACATCAATAAATTAGAACAACTAGGTATTGATGTACTCTTGTTATGATGGATAGCTGCATGGCTTACAAATAGGACATGGCAAGTATCATATAGCAACTGGACAGGTACAATTCCTGGTTACAGGTAGAATGCCCCACAAGGCTCTGTCCTAGGTGCAAACTTGTTTAGATTGTATCTTTTAGACCTATCTTTTTCATCTGAGGTGTTTTACAGTCTGTATGCAGATGACTTGAAATTGGGTAATCTGATTATATGTGTTACAGATAAGACACGTCTGCAAAAGAATTGACTAAATTGACCATTTGGGTACTGGAGAATAATATTCTGATAAATAAATCAAAAACTAATCATAAGAGATTTGGGAGACATAAATTGAAAGGTAAATATTTAATACGGCACACAGTAACTGAAAATGTAGATTCATTTAAGGACCTGGGTATATAGGTAGATCCAACTCTGAGTTTTTCTAATCATATCAGCCAATTGGTTTATAATAGTTATAGCACTATAGGTTGTGCAAAAAGGTTTATAAAGTCTAGGAAGTCAGAAATGATGAAGTAATTTTTTGTTAATTATATTAGACCCACATTTGAGTTTGGAATAACATTATGGAAACCTTATAAGAAAAATGTAAGTAAACTGGAAAGAGTACAGTAGAAATATATACCAAGGGCATCCATTGATGTGAAAATGTAAGTTATTATGAAAGACTAAAGTATCTGAACTTGTACAATGTCTTATACAGGTATTTAAGAGGAGATCATATTCAGGTATATAGGGCAATTACATACAGCTACCTGTGGCAATGTTTGGGGTTATTAAAAAGTGGTATGATAATCACCAGACAACCTATGTAGAAGATTCTGTGGGAATGAGAGGTATACTAATTGGCTCTCTGATGGAGTAACTGATGCATGGAACAGACTATCAAATTACACTAAAGCAAGCATTAGTTGAGATATTTTTAACAACAGCCTGGACACTTATTATGGGAGCAACTGTATTGATATATTAGCATGCTAGAAAGGCATTAATGCCCATGCTTGAAATATTTGTATATTTGTATGTATGTACATATACAATAAAGTGTAGAAGATTTAGGATTTTTTGTTGGAAGTGTTTGCATAGGTATTTATTCACCCCAAGCAGACTCCAAAAATTTTTCCTAAGGTAGATTGCAAACGTTGGAGGTGTGATGGGGAAGAAAGATGTTATTGGGATCATATTTTTGGGAGTTTAATGAGTTGGCAGACTTTAAAAATTTCTTGCAGACTACTCTGTCAGAAATTCTGAGTGAGCAAATTGGTGTAACTAAGGTAATGATTTTTCGGGCTGTGATACAAAATCTGAATTGCCTAGACATACTAAGGCCTTGTTGGGTTTAATGCTGGTGGTTGCCAAAAAGCAGTTACTAGAAAATGGAAATCAAAGTCTAAACCAATCATATTAGAAGTAGTGAATGTTGTTGTTGTTGTGTCTTTCGGCTTTTCCCGGTTAGGGGTCGCCACAGCGGAACTCCGGTCTGCTAATGATTGGCAGTAGATTTTTACATGCCGAGTTGCCAGCTCTGACACACAACCTTCAATGAAGGTATGCCCATTCACGCATCTCTCCACACAGAAGACGCTGTAGCTGAGAATCTAACAGGACAACGTCGTACTGTGAGGCGACAACGCTACCGCAGCACCACCACCGCAGTTATTAGAAGTAGTGAATATGGTAACAAAAATAAAAGAACTGGAAATGGGAACTTTAGAAAGAGATAGAAGCAAATTACATTGAAAAAATGGGAATTGTAAGAATGATACATGTTTTGTAGGAGGAATGAGATTTGAGGGAAGTCAGGAATTGACTGAGCTATATAATGTTCAATTGGCAATGACTGTATAGCAGATTATATATGATATATATTGTTTGTAACTGCAAATTTGGCAGTATGGTTTGATTTCTTTTATATCAATGTGACTGCCTATGTCATAAGTAATAATTCAATAAGGATGATTTTTGTTTAAAAAAAAACACAACAATGAAGATGGAGCCATCATGTCCCCATGTTGGATACAAGCCAGACCTTGGCTGGGCCTTCATATTTTGTTCCTGAAAATCAAAACAGGAGGAGAGACAAAAATCTATAATTGTTGGAATTCTATGGCCACGTTTAATGTATTTGACTTAATAGCAGGAAATCAGACACCTCTCTCATTCCTAAAATATGAGGACCAAAAGGTATGCAGCAGGGGCCCTCAGACTCTGCACCATACCTTTCAACCTCAAAGCCAAAAATAATGGGGGGGGGACAATGGTCCAAAAAATAGGCTCAAATTTTAAATATTACTATCATTCATTTAAAAGTTTCCAGAATAACCGTTTTTTAATCAGTATGCATTTTCAAAAGGATAAGAAGTCTGAAACTCAAATATCTGACATTATTTAGTGACTTCAGTCATCAGCAATTTGCCAGAAATCCAAAACAAAAAAATATAAGAGGAAAAGACCAAAAATAAAATGCAAAAATCTGGACATTCTGCAAAACTCTAGACAGCTGAGACGTATGTTCTGTACTGTTCTATCACCTCAAACAAGACATGCTGTGCTATGCATTTATTTACTTTAAACTACAAAGCATGTGGGCAATACTGGAAAACTCTCATAACTCCTCCAATAACTACAAACCACCAATTCAATATTTCCACACTGAGGGCGAAATTTGTACTGCTGTTGCTTAATCAGACAATCAGCTACTGGATGAATTTGCCTTTCTAGCACCCCAACACTGGCTTTCCTATGAAGGGTGATCTGAAAGGTTTTATCACTGTGTAACTCCCTTTTTGAAAATCTGGTCCACTTTCTCAGCCTGACATTCCATATTTACTGTTCATCCCTTGCACGGATGACTGAAACGTTATTTTGGCAACAGTACCTCAGAGTTGTTCATTACTGTCAGCATTTCTAGACAGATTTCATATACTCTCACAGTCTAACAACAGCATAGCTTTTTAATCAATACAATAATCTTATCAATGTGAATGGCTGCAGTCCTATTGACTGCTTCTGACACTGTTCCTCACAAAAGGGTATGTCTACCAGATGTAAGACCCTTTTAAAGTGTCCTGTACATTTCCTGATAATGTCCCCAGTCAAGGACAGCATTCTTCAACTTTTCTGAGCCAGAAGTCATTCTGCGTGTATTTGATAAACTTCTCCCATGGCAGGATCACCACTTCAACAGCTGCTGAATATATTTAATGTTGGTGTTTGTGGAAAAAGAGGAAATAAAAAGCTGAACATATCTGATGCCTGAATTTTTTTTTTGTTATTGCCAATAAATATATTATGTTACCTTATGCTTTGATACATTTATATAAAATAGGGTGTCTTGACAATGACAATGACACAGTAACTTTTTTTATGATAAGAACCATCAAAGCCATCAAACAGATTGTCTTGGCTCTGTTGGGACAGGATGGAGTGAGCCAGCAGAGAGATCAAGTGTGGGAGGACATTGTCCAAAGTTTGAATGGAGTGAGGGGGACATGATCACATAGTGTAGGGTTACCATATACAGAAACCATCAGTCTTACACTGGTCAACCTCTTAGAGCAAGAAATATGGACAAAGTATAAAGCAGTGGGGGACAAAGGCCCAAAAATAGGGACAGATTTTAAATATTGCTCTTATAAACATAAAAAGTTGGTAGAATGGCAGAATTTGTGCTAGCATGCATACTCTGAAGGATTTGAAGTCCGAAATTCAAATGTATGCCATTATTTAGTGACTTCAATTCTCAGTGATTTGCCAGAAAACTACAACTTTTATGATGAACAAACCAAAGATATGAGGCAAAAATTTGGACATTCTAAAAAAAAAATCTAGACAGTTGAGCAATTTGCCAGTCATAGCAGTGGGAGGGGATCATCACAATCACCCCTTACAGACACTACTTCTGTAACACATTGGCAGTCAAAGACCAACATGCAAGCTCCATGGATGAGGCATACAAGTAAGTTTACAGCAGCAAAGCTATATGGCCTGTAGAAACTAAGTTCCATGCTAGCTCCCCTGGGAGTCGGGTAATAACTGGCAGAGCTTAGTAGTGCATTACTGCCATGGAGAGTATGCATTAAGTGGTGGCAAGTTTACAAAAAATGCATTTATTTATAATTGCCTTGAAAGGACAGTGGTCTACTGGTATTATAAAGTTATGTCATGTGTGAGAAAACTATTTCCCTCTTCTCAGTCCTTTTAACGTTGCTGGCATACTGCTTGTTGGACATCTCAGCTTCCTGAGGTGGACATTCCCACATCACTCTCATTCCATTCAGAAAGTAGAATCCAGTAAGCAGACGTTTTCAATACTCCTTCTCCCCCACACAAAGTTTTGTGCAGACTAGGCTATTAGTAGGCACTTTTCAGGGTACTGACAGGTGATCTATCCTGGCATACAAGGCATCCTTGTATCCAGCTTTAATGGACTTTTTGTACATCTGCAAAATGTACAGCATCAGAACCACTAGATCTAAGGATTTTAATTTTGCTTGCGACATCAATAGGACATGTTGGTGAGACAGATATGTGTCTCAAAGGATCCCCATGCTCTGGAACATGCTCCCTGTCCATGTAAAGCAGAGTCCATCCCTAATCCTATTTAAGTGTAACATTGATTGAGGGATAGAAAATCAGAAATTCACCCTGGGTGTGGCCCTCTTGTCTTTGACAGACAGAGGCAGATGGTAACTATGTCAAAACTAACTTACCCTCCTCACATAACTTTTAGAAACATCCTAAATAACATACCCCCTTATAAATTCCCATGATACATAGGGAAACAATTGGGTTAGGTTACACTGTTAGGCTTATAAAGACCCTGGTGGCCATTAGCTTAGTATAGAGCTATGAACCTATATAGACTGTGTACTGCATGTAACATCTCATTGACAACTCTGAATGCTTCTTTTCATGGGGAATGGATTCAAGCAATTGAAGTCTATCTCCAGTATGGGATGGGACACTGTGGTGGTGGTGCTGCGGTAGCGTTGTCGCCTCACAGTTAGATGTTGCCCGTTCGATTCTCAGTTAGAGCGTCTTCTGTGTGGCGACATGTGTGAATGGGTATTCCTTCATTGAAGGTTGTGCGTTAGGCCCGGCAAGCCAGCATGTAAAACTCTACTGCCAATCATTAGCGGACCGGAGTTCCGCTGTGGCGACCCCTAACCGGGAAAAGCCGAAAGACACAAATCTCCAGTATGGGATGGGGGTCTCTGCATGTATGCGTGTGTGTGTGTGTGTGTGTGTGTGTGTGTGTGTGTGTGTGTGTGTGTGTGTGTGTGTGTGTGTGTGTGTGTGTGTGTGTGTGTGTGTGTGTGTGTGTGTGGTCTGGATGGGATTACTAGTCTACCATCTCAGCTTTCTCTGAAGTTACAACAATCCATTAGAGATTAAACAAAACCATTATTTTAAGAACAGCCAGTTAGTTGATATTAATACCGGGTGCCCTTATTCATAACTGGCAGAAATGTATTTTATAGCAATTATTATCAGAGCAATTATTATCAGAGGTCCCCAACAGTTAAGGCACCATCTTCATTTTATCTTTTGGAGATACTACAACAAAATGTCAAAATAAAGGTAGTTGCAATATTTTTCATGGGAGCATTTTTCATGGGCGCATATGACACTCTAACCTTAAAAAATAACAGACAGGCTGTACCTCTCAAATGTCCAGATTTTTGCCTTAATTTTTTGGTCTGCTCCTTATAAAATTAGAGGTTTTCTAGCAAATAACTGAGAAATGAAGTTATTAAATAATAACAAACATTTGAGTTTCAGACTTCATATCCTTCAGAAAATGCATCCGAATGCAAACCTGTTATTCTAGCAACTTTCTAAGCTTATAAGAGGAATGATTAAAATCTGTCTCTGTTTTGGGCCGTTGCCCCCCCCCCCCCATTATTTTTGGCTTTGTCCAGGTTTTTAGCACTAAGAGGTTGAGAGGTATCTCTCTCTCTCTCTCTCTCTCTCTCTCTCACACACACACACACACACACACACACAAATGCTCAGGCATATTTTTTAAACACATTTATTAAATTATGACTTGGGACACAGGCAAATGTACATTTATGTAAGTAATCGAACAGAATTAACAAGGTCACGTTTACAAACATTATACTTTACATATATTGCTATATATCATATAACATAAGCAACATTACATAAATTATTCAATTGCTGCCTTTTTTAAACAAGAAACATCATTATTAAACCATCAGTTATGACATTGGCAATCATACATTTATATAAATGACAACAAACCACCGACTCAATCCTAGTTGCAAGCATTTTACATCACAAACCATACTGACATACTCCCAGTTGCAAATATTATATATAACTTATAATCCACCCAATCATTTTCAGTCAAACATTAGATAACTCATTTAAGTCCAGCCTCAGGCATATTTTTGTTAATGTAAACTAGATACATGAGTTTGCAGAAAAAGAAGTGAAAATGTGATTACGCAGTGACATGATTCCTCCACTAGGTGGTAACACAACTGAGATGCTGCCTTTGATTCTGGTTCCTGGTTGCCAGGTATTGAAGAAACACTTCCTTTTTCCTGCAAGTTTATCAAGCTTAGTCATGTGAGGTATTGATGATAACATTTTGAGGCATCTGAGGTAATTCCAGTAAATCCTAGTATTTCTTGGTGTTGGCTCAAATTGTTTGTCAAATGCAGGTTTATGTGAAAATGTAACTGTACTTTAAATTCTGTTTATGGAGTGTTAGAAAAAAATTGAGGATTTGTAGGTGAGCAGATTTTTTTTACAGCCTTCTAGGCCTGTTCTTAAGGGTCAAAATGAGAATGCGATTAAAAATGAAAATACCATTGTATTAAGTAATGTGCAGAATGTAGGTAAAAGTAATGACTGAAGTTATAAACTGGTTGCATAATTGTTGTAATCATAATTTATAAGATTCAAATGAGATGCAGTGACATTTGTAATACTAAAATTAATTATGTGGCTGCTAACAGTATGTCTGAATTTTAAATTAAGCAGGAGCAGAAGAAATAATTCCATTTAAGAAAATATCAAATTGGATTTGTTAGTTTTTGTAATGCATTATCTTGAAAATGAATCAAGTACTTGCTGGATATTCATTTTACTTCATATATAGATTCGCCAGGAACAAAATAATGTACAATGATGCATCATATACCGCATTTTTTATAATGGAATGGACGGGTTGCCTATTGCCAAGGTCTAAGGCTGTTTGCATAACATTGTGAGGGGTGATGACTCAATTGAGTATTTTTCCTCATTTTTTTTATAAGTATATTTTATTGATGATGATGAAAAATGAGGTCTTGTATGAATTGTGCTAGTGTAGAATTTCCTGTGAGAATGAATGGTGTTGTACATGTGAATACACTATTCATTTGAAAAGAAGATTAGTAAGAGAGGCACAGATCTGTATAAAAATTGTGACTCTGTGCTTGGATGCAGAGTATACTTTAAACTTTTTTCTGGAGGGGGCAACAGTAAGATTAACTGTGTTGCAGGCCTATAGCAGGAAGAATAAGTCATCAGTAGCCACATATTATGGGACAGAATATCTACACTCAGTGTTGTTGGTCTTTGTCTAGTCAGTGAAACAGGCATGTACTTGGGGTGGGTAGCTGATGCCATCTTACTTTTTCTAGTGGTAGAGAGTTTCTTACTGTTACAGCATCTTCTTTGGATGAGAGGCTGATATCTTGTGCTCCTGCCCAAAAACGTGTGCACTTGTGACAGGCCAAAGGCAGTGCCAGTGCAATGCCTGTAGGAACATAGGTTGCAGTGGGGGTGGGGGAACTGTCCTTGCAGTATGATGGTCCTCTGAAACTCGTTGCAAAGCCATCAAGACAAATCGACAGCCATGACTTTACTGGAGGTTAAAAAGTAAAATAAGAAAAGAATTACAAGTTGTGCCTCCAGAACTAACATATTCCAGGACTTTGTGAGGATTAACAAAGTTGGACTGGCATTTGCAAAATTAAGAAGGGTCAACAAGGACCTAAGCAGGTCTTAATCTGAATTAGATGCAGGGCTCAGTAGCACCTAAAACTGTTTACAATTTATGTTAGTGTGAAGGTATGAGTTTGTGTGTAGGGGAGAGACAGATACTGCAGGGTTCAGTGACACCTACAAATATTTATGCCATTATATTGATGGGAGTGTATGTGATTGTGGGCAAGTTCAGTGAGGCCTAAAACTGTTAATTGCATTATAATAGCGTGGTGTATAAGGCTGTTAGTCAGGGGGGTATCTGCAGGGTTCACTGATACCCGGAGTTGTTTATAATATTATATTAATGGGACCGTATAAGGATGTGTTTGCTGGGGGAACAGTGGCTTTGCAGTTGAGTGGTGCCTAAAACTGTTACTGGTTTTACGCTAATGTGAGAGTGTGAATTTGGGGGGAGCAGTGACTGCAGGGTTCATGGGCACCTAAAGTATTTACAGTATTATATTATTTGTTTGGGCAGCAGTGTTCTGGGACATCAAAAACTGTTTATGCCATTATATTAATGTGAGTGTATATGTTTGTGTGTATGGGCAAGCAGTCAGGATTCACTAGCATCTAAAACTGTTTATGGCATTGTGCGAATATAAACATGTATGTGTGCTGTTTGGAGGGGCAGTTAATGCAGGGTTCACTGACACATGAATCAGTTTATGGTATTAGATTGCTGGGAGTGTATAAGTTGGAGGTGGGGCTTAACTGCAGATTTTAATGACACTGTTTATGACATATTCTGTTCATTGGCGTATTAAGTGTGTGTTTGTTTGCTGGAAGCACTGACTGTAGAGTTCAGTGATACCCAAAGCTGTTTGACATTGTATTATGGGAGTGTGTAAGCTTGACATAATGAGAAGTCACATTTTGTAGTAGTATTTTTTTATTTATGAGGACTGTTGTGAAAGCAAAATGCATGCAGAATAGAAGTGTGCGTTTAACCTCCCTTCGAGGGGATTGTTGTACAATATTACTACGTGCAATCAAACATTATTGTGTCCTTCAATGTCCATGACAGTGTCCCTTAATTCTGGACTGTCTAGAAAAATTCTGGATGGTTGGCAACCCTAGTTTGTAGTAAGAATAATTGAATGTAACCATTGTTTCTTTATAACAGACTGAATTTTCTATAGGCTGCATGCATCATAGTTGATTCTGTTTGTTATGTGTACTTGATTACTCATGAAAAGTATGCAGTGATTGGCACATTATTCTCCCAACACACACACACACACACACACACACACACACACACACACACACACACCAAAGCAATGTGGAGGGTTTTGGTGGGGGGTGGATTGGAGTAGTTAAATTTCTTCTGGCCACTAATCACTGATTCTAGATTTTATAGCCCACCTCAGAGAAGTACTTTGCTTACTTGTTTACTTACTATAAGTGCCGACAATTTAAACAGTAAAACTTGACATGGATTGTCTTGTGTATAAAGGCCTCTTGACAGCTGGGGTGCCTAATGTTTATGAAAGAAATTGTTTTCAGTAAATGCACATCTTTCTTAAACGCATTAATTTTGTCTATGCTATTGTGCTGGGATAATAGCTAACCTGAAAGCTGATCTAGGCCAGCTATAATCCAGCATTCTTTGTACCTGATTTTGACCCACCTCCTTTGTTCCACAGCACTGTACGTTTTATGACAATTCATTGCTTACGTGAGGTGTTGATATCTTTTTCTCCTCTTTTGATTTCTTTGTACATCGGTCAGATTGACCGTAACCATGTACAAGTTATGGAAGCACCAGGGTGGTCCTGCACGTAATCCCTTTTCAGGATAGAATTATAGTTTACAAGCTTTAAACTTATCTTTCTAAATCGGCGTATGTAGTTGCAGCTGTTCTGTCCACTGTCTAAACACTGCTTACTGGAAAGATAAATTTCATGCTTCCTTCTTCAGTAGACTCTGTATTTTTCTACATTGGTGTGTAGCGTGTATTTATGTATGTATGTGTGTGTGTATGTGTGTGTGTATATATATATATATATATATATATATATATATATATATATATATATATATATATATATTAAAACGTGTGTGTATAGCACATGCTTAGTAAGATGATATCCTGTACAACATGATAGAATGACTGTTGCATGTTTTTGCAAACTCATGCATTTACTGCTCTGTCCTTGCTTTCTTAGCAAGATTAGGGGGTTCACTAAGCTGTTGTCATGAACATTTTCATAATACGACAAAGCCTGCACCTTGAAATAGGGGTTACTAATGCGAACATGGTAGAACTTTTCAGTAACTTTTATCTTACCATCATAGTAGAGTGTGGTCACCACTATCGCTAGCTGTAGTAATGTAAGAGTAGTCTGTAGTGGTGTGTGATGTGCAGTATTGGCAATTTTTAATTTCTAAATTTTATTTTTCCTATGTATGACTGAAGATTAAAAAAATGGTGTACATGCTAATACTAGCACTATACAGTCCGCAGGTTGCATTACCCAGAGTTAATTAAATCTGTGTGTTCCTATTCAGGGGTGCAAATGTGTGAGTGTGGCGCCAGAATAGAGAATCGCTTTCCCCAGTGGTCAAGTTGCTTTATAGTGAATGAGCGCCTCATTTGGAGGAGGAGAAGAATAGCATTTTGCCTTGGTGTGTGCTGCTGTTCTTACACTCACATGCACACACGCACACGCGCATTCAGGTGTAATACTGCGTGTCTAAAAGTGAATGCAAAATAGTTTAACTTGCGGAGATTCAGCAATATCTGTGACATTAGGTAAACAGATGAAGATGGTGTTCTTTGTCAAGTTGGAGTTTGAGCTTTGAGGAACTGTTTTAAGATGCCTCCTGCTATTTTATTTATTTATTTTGACAAGGCTGTTTGTGTTCGGGGCTGGTGACATCTCTTGTTTTCTGTGTTCTAGTAGAGAGATGTCTTTCTCTCTTAAATCTTTTTTTTACCCAAGTTTCATCCTTTCTTTCACAATTTTGCTGTCTCTTAAGGCCTGTCGATGAACCTGTGTCTACAAACTACTGACGATATTGCAGGTCTGTCTGAAAAATGGCCTTTCCGTCTATGCCCATTGCACTGATATTAGTGTTTTCAGCTTATAACCTGATCAGTCTGCAGCCCAGAGTGACGTCTGACTCAAATATACTAAACAGTGATCCCAGCATTGAATTCTGCTACTCTTCACTACTTGATGACTATTTCTTGATAGTCATCCTGTCCAGCTGGCACCTTCTTCCTCACAGGCAGTCAGTTCCTAATGTACTTCAGCATTTGTGGGCAGTAACCATAACTTTAATTTCTCTACTTCCTCCTTGTGTACTTGGATGAGAAAGGCCTTGGTGAAGTCTTTATACACAGCAGTACACCTGCATTTCTTCCCTTGTTTATTTCACTGGGCACCCATCTGGCTCAGCGTGGACTCTGCTGTGTGAAACTATGGTGCTGGCAACCAGCAGGAGATCTAGTATGTAAGGATATACTCAGCCTGCCCATTGCGTCTTTTTGTAAAAACACTACTAGGTCTGTACCATACTGTGTCCTAAGTGTACCTTTTTGCACAAGAACTATTTTGCCAACCTACAATAGTGTTGCACCATTCCATTTTCTGGCGGGATTACACAGGTCTACCACCGGTTTATCAAGGACTGCTGTGCGTATTTAATTGTCCTGAAAGACTGCTTGTCTGACCTTGGGCTTTCTCACCAAAGAATCTTTGGTTGCTCCTCTATTTCCATACTCACTTGTCTGTACCTGCAGTACGTTCCCATGCTAGTATGCTGCTTTGCTTTTTCTGCATAAGTACCAAAACGTGTAACACGTTGATTATTTCTGCTTGATCTCTACCATTTTTGACTGCCCTAGTCCCTAAAAATAATTTAATTTTCTCATTTTTTTTAACATCCTCAATGTACCCAAAGAGTTTTGTTTTGCCCTTTCCTGTCCTCCCTATTTTGAGGGCCAGTTTATCCACCCATATGAGCTTTTTTGCAATTTTTGTGGCATTCCCATAGGCCTTTTTGTTAAACTCTCTGCTTCACAACTTCACCTCCTTTTTATCTGTGCTCCTTATGTAGTTGACCTGACCATTTTTACTTCACTTTCAGCCCTGGTTTGCTGCCTGTTTCTGTACTGTCTTGCTAAGTGTACATTGTCATTACTTTCTTTATTGCAACTCACAGGAATGTATTCCTTGCTGTCATTTTCTGTTACATGCCACATTATCTGTCACTGTGTTTTAGAAGATGACAGAGATCTGTCTTCCCGTAATATCAGATATTCATGGCATGTTGCTGAATTACTTTAGCGATGGTATAATACCCACAGGGTTATCACTCGTCTCAGTTACTGCTACTCTATCCATATCATTTAGGAGTAGGTCAAAGTGTCAAGCAAGGTCACCAAAGGCTTTTCTCCTTACCATTGAGCTTTTCTAGCGGTGACCTTATAGTTGATGTAGGTTGCAGGCTTGGAAAGGTTCGCTCCTATAACAAAATAAAGTTGAAACATTTTACCAAGTGCACATTTGATTATTTTGCTTTTCTTCAACTAGAAGTGTATTTGGTGAAATCTTGCGTGACTTTTCACTGTAGATTCCTAGGTTAAGGATACTTGCTGGTTGTGGTCCCCATTCTCAGCTGAAGTACAGCTTCTGTCACAGTTCCTGCTGGTTCCCTCTGCCTGTGTACTGCAGATGTAGGTACCTCCCTGTTGATCACAGAAAATTAATGATTTGTTGCAGCTTTTAAGTTCAGCCAAGTACAGATGCTGGTAGTGCTCTGATGTTATTGCCTGTTTAGGTATGTCTCTACACATATAGGGTGATCATTTCATCCCCTGTTGGGGTACGGCGCTACACTCCTAGGGGAAATCACATTACGCCCTGTTGAGGTATGGCTCTACACACCCAGGGGTAATCATGTTATGCCCTGTTGAGGTACAGCTCTACACTTCTAGAGGCAATCATGTTATCCCCTGTCGAGGTACAGCTCCAAAGCCGTAGGATAATCTTTAGCCGGTATCCTTCTTGTACAATCTCGTTTTTCTTTTCCACAATTCCAGTCTGGCCATATTTTCTTTCAAAGTTACTTCCCCTCATTACTTGTTATATGTGTAATCTGCATTTTACAGTCATTCATGCCTTGGTTTTTGAGGTTCATGGTGTTAGGAAACATGTCTGAATATCCTGATGATGTGAATGTTTAGGAGGAAAGCAGCTTCTCTTACGCTATATCTTTTAGTCTTCCTAGTCGTATTCAGCTTGGCAAGAAAATGCAATAAATATGTAAATTAAAATAATGACCTTGTGAGTAGGTATTCCTGAGTCTAACTTCCAGAAGACTATTTTCAAGTTGGGCTTCCTTACTTGTGGATCTACATTTGCTACAGTAGTTCAAATCCTACTTGAGCTGGGGAAAAAATCTTGTCCTAGGTGTCTTTATTGTAATAATTTAGCCTAGCTATACTGATAAAGCATCTGCATGTGTGCAATTTCCAGCAATAACTGCAGATGTACTGAGGAATGTTCAAGTAAATAAAATGTGTTAAAAGTATTCTGTGGGACTGGGAATTCTTTCGGAAAGTCAGAGTAATTTGTGTTTAGCTATCTATAGTGTGTGTGTGTGTGTGTGTATGTGTGTGTGTGTGTGTGTGTGTGTGTGTGTGTGTGTGTGTGTGTGTGTGTGTGTGTGTGTGTGTACATACATATATATATATATATATATATATATATATATGTATATACATATATATATATATATATATATATATATGTATACACACTCATACTGTATATATCTGCATATGTGTGTGTGTGTTTGTGTGTGTGTGTGTATATATATATATATATATATATATATATATATATATATATATATATATAAAATACGTGTGTGTGTGTGTGTGTGTGTGTGTGCATATATTTATGGTTCCCCACACTACAACAAATAAAACAGACAAAGACAAATCAACATACCTACACTACATATAAGCAGGGGGGCAAATACACAAACACCATCACTTTCAACACTTAAACACTCATACTTTTACCTGCCTACCCTAACCCACACATAAAACTTCCAAACACACTCAAACAAATACCTAAAACCCTAACAAAATACTCACCTACCTTACATACCACACTAAACCGTACATGTTGCACACACTACATCTGCGGCAAATACCGGAACATCATAACCGTGAATTTGACATTTCCGGATTCGTGGTTATGGAGTTTCGCAATTTTAAAAATTCGACTTTACGGTCTCAAGGTACTGAAATATGAGATTTCAGTATTTCGAGATTCTAAAGTGCAGCTATATATATATATATATATATATATATATATATATATATATATATGTGTATATATATATATATATGTATATATATATATATATATATATATATAATGTGTGTATATATGTGTGTGGCTATATAATATGTGTATGTATGTGTGTGTGTGCGCATGTGTATATATTATATATACATAATATTTATAGCATTTTTAGGTATATGTATACCTACCATTATTTAGTGCCATTGTTACATGTATTTGTCTACATAATTATTCAGTTATACATAATCTAACTTGCTATTACAATATTATTGTGTATTTGTATATCTGTTATTTATACACCTCTTTTTCAGGTTTCCATTTATATGGGGTCTATATGTCTCTGTGCCTTTCAATATGCTAAGAGTGCATATAAAAAAATTACAGGAATGATGTTTTGTATGTTTTGCCAGCTGTGTTACCTGTGTATATCCTATTATATTGCACTGTCTCTATTTGTAATCCCAAATGGAGCTTTTCTCCCTTGGCTGTTGCTAAAAAGGGGCTCGTTTGAGCTTGGTTGGCTAATCCTAGCAAATGAATGAAAAGACTAAACAGGTTTACTTGATAGTATTTGTCAGTATTTGCTTTATGTCTGATGCATTTAATTCCCAACAAAGTAGATCTTAATAACAGAACAAATAAAGGAATGGTAGGAGAGTAACGTCAAGCTAGAAAGGAACTGTAACTCATGTTTAAAATAAAGGAAAGGTAGGAGAGTAACGTCAAGCTAGAAAGGAACTGTAACTCATGTTTAAAATAAAGGAAAGGTAGGAGAGTAATGTCAAGCTAGAAAGGAACTGCAAAATGTTTAAAGGAACGGTAGGAGAGTAATGTCAAGCTAGAAAGGAACTGCAAAATGTTTAAAGGAACGGTAGGAGAGTAATGTCAAGCTAGAAAGAACTGCAAAATGTTTAAAGGAACGGTAGGAGAGTAATGTCAAGCTAGAAAGGAACTGTAAAATGTTTAAAATGAAGGAACGGTAGGAGAGTAATGTCAAGCTAGAAAGGAACTGCAAAATGTTTAAAATAAAGGAACGGTAGGAGAGTAATGTCAAGCTAGACAGGAACTGTAACTCGTGTTTAAAATAAAGAAACGGTAGGAGAGTAATGTCAAGCTAGAAAGGAAGTGTAACTCATGTTTAAAATAAAGGAACGGTAGGAGAGTAATGTCAAGCTAGAAAGGAACTGCAAAATGTTTAAAATAAAGGAACGGTAGGAGAGTAATGTCAAGCTAGAAAGGAACTGTAGCTCATGTTTAAAATAAAGGAACCGTACGAGAGTAATGGTAGGAGAGTAATGTCAAGCTAGAAAGGAACTGTAGCTCATGTTTAAAATAAAGGAACGGTAGGAGAGTAATGTCAAGCTACAAAGGAACTGCAAAATGTTTAAAATAAAGGAACGGTAGGAGAGTAATGTCAAGCTAGAAAGGAACTGTAACTCATGTTTAAAATAAAGGAACGGCAGGAGAGTAATGTCAAGCTAGAAAGGAAGTGTAACTCATGTTTAAAATAAAGGAACCGTAGGAGAGTAATGTCAAGCTAGAAAGGAACTGCAAAATGTTTAAAATAAAGGAACGGTAGGAGAGTAATGTCAAGCTAGAAAGGAACTGTAACTCATGTTTAAAATAAAGGAACGGTAGGAGAGTAATGTCATGCTAGACAGGAACTGTAACTCGTGTTTAAAATAAAGGAACGGTAGGAGAGTAATGTCCAGCTAGAAAGGAAGTGTAACTCATGTTTAAAATAAAGGAACGGCAGGAGAGTAATGTCAAGCTAGAAAGGAAGTGTAACTCATGTTTAAAATAAAGGAACCGTAGGAGAGTAATGTCAAGCTAGAAGGAACTGTAACTCATGTTTAAAATAAAGGAACGGCAGGAGAGTAATGTCAAGCTAGAAGGAACTGTAACTCATGTTTAAAATAAAGGAACCGTAGGAGAGTATAGTCAAGCTAGAAAGGAATTGTAACTCGTGTTTAAAATAAAGGAACGGCAGGAGAGTAATGTCAAGCTAGAAAGGAACTGTAACTCATGTTTAAAATAAAGGAACGGTAGGAGAGTAACGTCAAGCTAGAAAGGAACTGTAACTCATGTTTAAAATAAAGGAACGGTAGGAGAGTAATGTCAAGCTAGAAAGGAACTGTAACTCATGTTTAAAATAAAGGAACGGTAGGAGAGTAATGGTAGGAGAGTAATGTCAAGCTAGAAAGGAACTGTAACTCATGTTTAAAATAAAGGAACCGTAGGAGAGTAATGTCAAGCTAGACAGGAACTGTAACTCGTGTTTAAAATAAAGAAACAGTTGGAGAGTAATGTCAAGCTAGAAAGGAACTGTAGCTCATGTTTAAAACTGATTGTGCATGCATCTGATCTAAGTGTACGCTGTAGCCTTTGTTACTAATGAGGTTTCATTTTGGGGGAGGGCAATAACTGTAATTATTAATTATGTGACAGTTTTTGCTTGTGCGGCAGGTTTTTTCTTGCACTCGTATAGTGCTTTTTAACTTTAGGGTTTTCAAGTGTTTCTTGACTGTGCTTAGACTGATTTCCTCCTAAGCAGTTTATTGCCAATGCCTTTGTCATGTGTTTTTTTTTTTTTATTTATACCAATAAACATAGTGGTTTGCTGTCCAGTCAAATTACTTGCCTTTTTAGATCCATTTTAGGAAAAGAAGTAAATATCTTACTGCCTTTGTGCGTTATGGCTTCAGTTCCTTTATCTGTTCTCACACCTACAAGAGTGTTTACAAGGCGGGATTATTGGGCTTAATAATGAGCAGTTGATAAGGGAATTGGTAGCCAAATAGGCTAGTATATGAAAAAAATGATGTGCCCAATCACACATGCACCCACACACCTGACTGTCTACTTGATTCTTTGAAGGATGCACATAGAGACTGGTGATTTAGTGGTTTCTTGCTTGGCTTAATTTTAAAGGCTTCCCTGCAAGTTAAAAAAATCCTAGGTCTTCCTGCCACTCCGTCATACAGAACTTTCCAGTGCTTGTCCCACAGCACTAAAAGCAGAAGTTATACTACATTCTGAAGATGTCCCACAGCACTAAAAGCAGATGTTATACACATTCTGAGGATGTCCCACAGCACTAAAAGCAGAAGTTATACTACATTCTGAAGATAAATACACTGAGCAACACTTGCTCATTTCTTTGATGGGAAGGTTGGTGACTTCTCTTGTCACTAGATTTCCCCCCAATGAAAATGGTCATCAGAGAGTTGTGTTAATGGCATTTTAACAGCTGGTTCTTTTGAATTGTTACTTAATGGAGTACCATATCCCATTAAAACACTTTTGTACTGTTCAGTGCCTGTCCGATGGTGAAGCTTAAACTGAACATGGTGCTATACCCACCAAAGAAACAGCCATTGAGAAGATGATGTTTTCTTATGCCATTCTAATAGCTTGCTATTGTATGGTTGCTTCATGTTTTTTTATTTAGACTGTAGTACCATACCTCACTGAATGACCTTTGTGATCTTCTTATTCCTCAACATCTCCGTTTTGAGGACCCAACCACTCTGTGCTTGTCAAATGCAGCTTAAACTGAAGCCTGGTGGTCTAAAATAATCTGTCACTGGTCTAGAATAATCTCTCACACTTCATAAATGCCAAAAAAAGCATTCTATATATCTTAATATGACTACAGTGACCTACTAAAGCCCTTTCTAACTGACCAGGACAGCCCTCTCCCATCATCTTTATGTGACTAACTTAGACACCTTCCTATGTCCAGATCCATACGATGAATAGTCACATGCTTGAATCACCTTGATTCCACCTGTGAGCTGCACTTGTGAGCTGGACCTGGGTGTATAAGTTGAGTTGGACTGACTTCCCAGTACTGTGCTTCATAATGTCAGGATGGGGATTCGGGCTCATGTTATTTATTTCCATGTATTAATTTGTCAGTTATTTCCCTGTATTAATTTGTCAGTTATTTCCATGTGTAGAGGTGGGCATGTTCTACTTCGGTTAACGAATATAATGTGTGTCTTTTCGGCTTATGGGTTCGCCACAGCGGAACTCCGGTCCGCTAATGTTTGGTAGTGGATTTTTACGTGCCGAGTTACCAGCCCTGACGCACAACCTTCAACGAAGGCACGCCCATTCATGCATGCCTCCACACAGAATACGCTCTAGCTGAGAATCGAACGGGACAACGTTTTGCTGTGAAGTGACAACGCTACCGCAGCACCACTATCGCGTAAATTAAATAAAATGCATGTGGTCATGGGTGGCTGGGTGGGGGACACGACTTGATCAGTGTCATTTTATTCTCTCTCTGAGAGCATGAATAAGGTGAGGAAGGGTTGGAGCACACATGCAAGGTCTTTTTATACTCTGTTTAATGATCTGTGCTGTTGACATAAGACAACTATAGATATTTCCACACACATGTGTCCTTTAACTCTATTAAAACCAAAGGAGAGTTGATCAAATTCTTGCAATTACTTCAAGGTGCTATGCCACAGGAACAGGTAACAATATGCCTGACAGAAAATAGGATCACTTGGTAATTTTTTCCTCTTAGAATTATTTCTGCTTTCCTTAGGTAATCCTCAGTCCCTGAATAGGTCATGCCATACAAAAAAAGTTTCAGTTCTTCCTAACTTGTTCGTGGAAGACCAAGATGTCACCCATTCCGGCATCTGGATACTTGAATGTTACATTTTTGTTTGTTTTCTGTTTTGTTTTCAATCATTTGACATAGGCACATGAGTTTTTGGGAAGTATATTCCTCTGACAGATAATGGGAACTTGAGTCATCTGAATTGACTAGAGTACATCTTTGTTTACCCAGTTTATTTGGAGTTTAATGTTGGAGTGCCTGACAGCTTACTGTATAGAGGTGTACTGAAAGTCATAATATTGAATGCACACTAATAAAAATATGTAAACTGTGCTAGCACACAGCCTGTCAATAAACATTATCACTCTCCTGTTAAACTAGGACACAAGCACTAACTTGGATCCTGCGAGGGTGGGGAGGGACAAGTCCTGAACACATAGGTGACTAGATATTTTGATTTTAACATTTGAATATTTCAGCATTGTACATTCAGTATTATGCCTTTCATTTCAGTATGCAGCTATTCAGTAAGTTGTCAGAGACCCACAGTGTCATAAATATTACAGGAAAGAAGGTCCTCCTGAGCTGTTTTATAGAAGTAAAATTTCACTGCTGTCGAGCTGAATGCTGTTCCAAAAAGGAACTCCAGCCAAAGTGTCTTGGGCTTCACAAGAAAAAAAAACTGGATAATAAACCCTGATCCTGTAGGTCAGCTTTAAGTCTTGCTAGCCTTTTCCATATCTTATGAATCCATGGCTTCTCAAAGACAGAAGATGGTTTATCATTTTCCCTTGAAAAGTTGCCCTAAGAATCATTATTGTGTGCCACTTTTGATATTTCATAAACAGGATCTGTATCCATTTTCCATCATTCCCCCAAATTCTTTAACTCTTGGTCCAAACATAGGATATCAGGGGCACTAGGCTTATAAATTTTGCTTGTCTCATTAACAGCAGTCTGATGTCTGTCTGTGGGTGTCAGCCTTATCCATTCACTGGCTGTCACCATTTAGCAATCACAATTACCCCGATTTAAAAGTCCTCTGCTGGGTTATTCTCTGCCTGGATGATCCGTGCATTAGCTGATGAGTCAAAAGCCCCTCAATTGCAGGTGTTCTTGGTATTCAGGTATCTGCCACTTTGACGCCACCCACTTCAATGTCAGGTTGACAAGTGCTAATCTCCTGATGCCAAGTGTTGGCATCAGCACCTCTTATACAAGTGTTGTGGTGCCCATTGCAGGCTACTCCTGATGATTCACTCTGCATTGGGTGTGCGAGTTTCAAGTACAAAGCACTCAGCTGTGTAGCTTCCATTATTTCATTCTATTTGGCAATTTTGTCTACCTGAGAACCATGTGACACGTACATTCTGACTTGGACCTTTGCCTAAAGCAGTGCCACTTATGTAAGACATCCCTTCTGTCTCTTTCCAATATTCTAGAAAGACTAGGCAGTTTATGCTATGTCCCTTTGCAACTGGGGGTGGGGGAGGGGCATGTTTTAGCATTACAGTTCGTCTAAACACAGATACAAATTGGCTTTCCCAGTGAGCCAGGAGCCTGGCATCATTTAAGAAGTGTTGCATTTCCTACTTTTAGCGGTTTGGGGGAGTCCTAGACTATTGCCCAGCCTACACTTTCAGGGGTCTCCTTTGCTGCTCTCATTGGGATTGCTACTTCAGCCCTGGATGAGCACTCTAGTAATAGGATAGAGACCTCTGGAACTTTGGTGGCTTCCAGGTCCCTGCCAGTTGCACTGTACCAAAATGTCTCCTTGGATGCCAAAAAAGAGATATGAATATTTCTCTCTATTGGAAGTCCTTAACCTCTGCAAAATTCTCTGCTCCATGGAAAAGAAAGAAAGATGGCCCCTTAATGCTGTTTCATCTTCCTAGATACATCTGCAGGTAGAATGTAGAGCACAAGAGATGATCCCTAAATAATTTCTAAGTAGACATTATATTCAAAAATCTCATGATACCTACATACAGTGACCCTAATTCTGTTGAAGTCAGGTAAAACCTTTAGACCTAAACATTTAGATAGAGACTCCCAGACCAAATCAGGTAGTGCTGAAGCAAAACTAAAATTAGTTACAAGAGCTATTCCTATCTTAGGATAGAGAATCCAATGATCTGAATCACTTCAGAAAATGAGCACTTGCGTCCTCTGTGTTAGTTGTGAGGGAGTTGAACTGCCAGCCACACTTTACTTGTGACACAATAAAAAGACATGGAGGTTGGTCCTGGCAGGAAAACGAGCAACTCAGTGCTCGATTGGTTACTATAGCAATGGTAAGCTCCCCTTTTTTTATGCCTTGGGTGTGAAACATGGAATGATCAGGGCAGCAGGAGTTTGAACCTGGCATGTTGATACACAGCAGTTCCATATACCCCCCCCCCCCCCCCACTGCAGAGATTTTTAAGATACAGCTGCTCAAATGTTCCTTTCAGGCACCCATAGGACATGTTTGGGGTTTTAACAGAAGCAGGGGTGGCCTTGGTCCTGCAGCAATGTCTCAGAATGCTCAGCAGCTGCAGCAGTTGAGGCAGCAAGCCTCTCTATTTCCCAGCTCCAGTCATGAAATCCATTTCTCTCATGCCCTTGGGCACATCAGGAAGGAGGGATCATGTTGTGTGTGGGTACCTGACAATTACTAAATCTCTGCACATAAGCAAAGCTAGTCACTGAAACTCCTCATTGACATAACAGTATAAAAAAATAATTTAATTTAAAAAGAGAGTACTTCTGCGTGACTGATCACAGCTGTTAGAAACCCAAAACTGCACGGATTCCACTTATTATTTTCAGCATATGTTCAAGATTTCAGGAGCACCTTCTGGACCACTGGGCACACTGGTATAATGGTGTACAGATTGTTCATTTCAGTCACCTCTGACTTTGCTACCTTATCTTGACAGACATCAGCAGTTCTCACTAGATGTTCTTGTGTGTAGAGCTTTAGTGACATGCTGTGGAAGTAGTAGTCTTTCAGAGGCTGTAGCAAGTCACTCTTTGAATTGCTGTTTGTGTTATGCCTACCCTAGGATGCCTTATTAAAAGTTGTCTGTATCTATGATGTGTGGAAGCATGATGCTGTTGCGTCATTCCACAAGAAAAGCCCGGAAGCGAGTATAGTTCCTGTATGGTTGTATTGTGGGCATCATTGGTACATCAGCTGCAGTCACACCATAGCTCTAATGGATCCCTAACTCTGGCTTTGGGGGCATTTTTAAGTTCAAATAAAGACCAGATTATTTTAGGGACTTTTTCATGTTAGTTCCAATTGACATCATTATATCTTTCAGGGGGATTTTTGTTTGCTTTAAAGTACATTGCTTTGCATATTCGACCAATACTCTGCAATTATTTCACACTTACGTTTCCTACAGCCAGTAGAAATTCTATTTCAGATAAAAGCATTTAAAAAAATGAACATTTCCTCTAAGCAATTAGTATAGATAATGTCTCGACAGCAGTTTTTTAAATCTTTCTGAACTTTCAACAACTCTAATTAAGAAACACATTTCTGTATTTTTTCCAGAACTTTAAGCAATTTCCCCTTTAGTGACAAAGCATTCAACTATATTTTTGTATGCTCAAAAATGTTTTTGAATATCCCAGATAAGAATTAACCTTTTATAAAGATAAGTTAGGTTACTGGAGAGAGAGCTTTTTATTTGTTGTATAGTGTGCTATTAAGTTGTATATGTCTATTAGAATGGCCAAATGCCTAGCAATGGGTCGTACTGCAAAGTGCCATTTGTAGTACTTGGAGTACCTTTATAGTGCATGAAGTACCACCATACTCTGCACGATCATTAGTTGATATTTTAAGAAGTGGTGCCTTTTTAAATAGGGCTTCCCATTGATCTCAGTTATAACTGAGCCTTTGATGTCCTGATCAGACTTAAAGCTTTGGCTTAACAAATATATATTTGTTTTGGTGAAGCATAGAAGACAAGACTCATGTGTACTCACTGGCCTGTGCCTGTCCTTATTTTTGTATGTTGTGTTTTTTTTTGTGACTATGCCTGCCAATCATTGAGGTGGAGACACAGCCCCACTGTTCCCAATCACCAGTCTACCATGAGGAATATTTTCTATTATGACCCTAACCCTTCCCCTTGTAGTTAATGTGAGCAACCTCATTCCTGCAAGGGCATCCTGTTCCCTTGTCCTGATATGTGTATGCTCCCCAACACAGGCACCATGAGGGCTTCTGCCACCAGCTTGGGATTATCAAGCCCACTCCTTGACCCCCATCCTACGGCCAATGATGTTCTGCCCTGCAAGTCTCAACTTGTACAGGAGCAAATCGGCCATCACAGTCCACCAACCCCACCCCATGGGAGAGCCTTTATAATGTGTTTACTTCTACCTTCACCTACCCAGCTCATCCAATGCCCAGTGATCTTGGTTGCCTAAATCTTCATTACACTTTCATCAGTCACATTTATGGTTTCACCCACTGGAGATAGTTTAATTTATGTATTTATACTTCAATATTAAACTAGCTGTTGTGGCTCCTGTTGTAGGGTGTCAGTGTATGACTGTTCCTGCATTCTGTTTGTTGTTTCCATAGAATACTTTTGATCCAGGCAATTCTGTTGATTTCAGCAGTGTTTGTCAAACTTTGCTACCATCCAAATTAGCTTATGGCCCAAGTGGGACCCCCATGGTGTACAGTATGTTAGATATTATGCTTGTTCAGAATTGTCTGAATTGATATATTAAAGGAAAGGCCATTACTGACCCTTATTGTTTCTGGTATGCTAAATAAAGCAAAAATTCTGTCAAGGCTGGTACTGGAACAGTGGCTGATATGAACCTAACAGGATTTGCTGTATGAATCTTGAATACTTCTCATATAACACTAATTATTTGTAAAATGGGCCCATAGAAATCTGTGCTGATTTTTTTTTTTCCATTCTTCCCTAGACAGTCAAAGGAGGTAGGGTGGCTTAATGCCTAAGGTGTTTGCCTTACAAAGACAAGGTGCAGGGTTTGAGTCTCACAATGGATAACTGGCTTGGTTTAAAATGGCTCGCAAGGGCAGTTAGCTTAGTACTAACCTATGAACGGTACACTTTTTGTGTGTGTGTGTGTGCTGCATATTGCTGTGATGTGAAAAACAGCCTTTCAAATTCATTTATCATAATGAGGAACCTTATCTTTTCTCTGTTTGTGTAGTTTCCAGTTTGCCTGCTGAATTCAGCAATTTACAGTGACGTCATTCTTTCATGAGGTTTGGCTGGTTGGCTTCAAATAACAAGACCCCATTTCAGGGGCATTCAGCAGTCCTGACTCTTCATTTGGCTGTAACCATAAAGGGAGGGAGGTAGTAAATCTTTCTCCATACTTCTGAATGCTTAGCTATAACCAGGGACATTGAAAGCTTGCATCCCGGTTTCCTTGAACTTTGTGTTATGGTCCACTCAAACTCTTTGGTTTGATATTTTATAGCTTTATCTAACTTTTGAATAAAGTATAGCAACTGTTTATATATTCCAATAAAACTAATGAAGGATGGCAAAACTTCAGCAACATTTTATAATATGAGTAATGTGAGCTTCAGTAACTCAACATGCATGAAAAGAAAACTTTTTAATGACTAAGACAATTAAATAATAGGTGTGAAAAGAGGTGGAAATATCCTCTCCCTCTTTGTTGAGGCAATGACTGCAGTGTTTTGTTTTGCATGTCTGAGTTTCCCCTGCTATAAAGGCTTCACCCTGAAAGGAGTTTTTTGCTTGTTTGAGAGGTTTGGGTGGACTGGGTGTTTATAACACTGAACATGTTTACAGGAGTTCAGAGGTGTTTGTATCATAGGCTTGGTAAACAAGCTGAAAGGCTGTTGGCCAGCGGGGAGCTTTCTGCTCTGGAGCTCATGTTTGAACTTGCAGGTTCCCATGTAAATTGACGGTCTGAGTTTTGAGAGAGGGATTTTATTCATTGTGTGGAAGACTTTGAGATATGAAGTTGTCACATTTCTCACTATGGTTGGTATTGTTTATTTCCTGCGGCTGCATGTCCTCTCTTGTTCAGGTTGCTAGGAAGGATGTCCTAAGTAAAATGTTTCAAATAATAAGGGTTTCTTTAATGCACTGTCAGGCACAGGTCTCCCCTGAGGCAGAAAGACACTGTAGTGTTTGGCTGCAAGATAAACCTTGAAGCCCTTATATTCTTTTTATGTCATCTCCAGCTGCAACCAAAGGCTTGTGAGTAAGTTATGAAACAGGCTTCAGGGTTCTGTAGGTGCAGAGCTGTAGAAAGGGGATAATTACTGATGTGGTATGGCTCTAAAATCCATGCTTTGCAGATGGTAGCAGCTTAGTGGGTATCAAATAAAAGTGTCTACTTCATTTCACTGAAACTCAGTTGTCTGCACACAATTCCCTGAAACTCATTTAATTGAAAGTTATATATGGCCTTTTCCCCAATGTAGTGCGAAGCTGGAGTTAGTATATAAAGTAAGGGGTGTCTGGGGGGCACAGCCCCCCACCTATTTTAAATGTTTAAAACCATAGATATGGCTACTTACAGGTTCAATGAATAACTCTTTCCAGAAGACAATGCAGCAGTTGCCTCATGTACACAGACAACCCTGTCCTCCTACCACCCAGTACTACAACCTGTGAGAGATGCACTTATATAGCCAAACTGGAAGCAAAACTCTCTTCACCCAAGACTGGACTAGACAGTCAAGAGGAGAAGGTAAACACTTACACCACACCATACTCATCACATAGTCCCTCAAAACGTACACTACCAAAACACACACATAGAAACACAAAACACACACCTACATTCACGGAGGCTCTCAATAAAAACCTGCCCAAGGATCAGGGACCTCCAAAGCAGAAACACAAGCAAACTCCATCCCCCAACACAACCCAAGTGACACATAGCACACAAACTCAGTGTGCCACTCAACCACAGCCCATAAGGCATAACGTACCCAACACTCTAGTCATAGGTGACTCTATAGTCAGGCACACTGATGTTCCACTCACCAGGCTAAACAATGAGAAAGTTACTGTCAGCTGCCTGTCAGGTGCCAGGATCTGCCACATAACGCACACACTCAGGTCACTCCACAACAAGTACAAATATGACACTCATTGTCCATGTTGGTGTGAATGACCTGAGACGTACCTCCCTGGACTACATGAAAAGAGACATGGAAGAGCTCTCCAGTCTTGTAGCCCAAGCAGGTATGACCCTATCCCTGAGTAGCATCCTGCCATCACCCAGAATGATACCACAGTACAAGGACAAAATGATCGACTTCAACAATTGGCTAAGCTTCTGGTGTCATTCTAAGGGGATCCAGTATTTGTCTGCTTGGGACATGATCAACAGACCACGATGCTTTGCCGGAGATGGCCTGCACCTGTTGCCCTTGGGATTCTGGATACTGGCTAAGGCTCTTGTCACCCCTATAGTGCCTCTTTTAGGCAAGGTTCAAATGACAAATTCACCACTGTAACAGGTACAAGCAAGCAAGCAGAATCTGAGGGTAATGCTACTCAATGCTAGAAGTCTAAATTTCAAAATGCACTCACTTGAGGCACTCCTTAAAATGGAGAACATCGACATCTGTGCAGTAATAGAGACCTGGTTCAAAGCTCCAAAGAGCACCCCTGCATTACCTGGCTATAATTCATACCACACCTTTCGGCCACCTAACCCGGAACGAAGCACTAAAGGTGGAGGCGTGTCCATATTCATTAAGGATATCCACACCTCCAGGCTAGTTGCACAGCATAATGCATCTGTGATTATCCAAGTGCAACTAACTCTGGGCAAGACCGCAATCCAAATTGTAGCTTGCTACAGACCCCCCACCATGGCCCAGGATTCCCATTCCTCATTTCTTGATACACTGGAAAGTATTGGGGTACAACCCAACACCCTAATAACGGGCGATTTCAACTACCCACCATTAACTGGGAAAACTACTTATGTACCAACTCTTTTGCTCAATGTTTTCTGGAATTCATAAATTCCAGTGCCTTGGATCAACTTATTCACACCCCCACCAGGGGCAGCAATATCCTAGACCTGGTCATTACTAACATGGGCAACCGGTGTTCCACACCAAGGTCAATTCCTCGTTGGTTAGATCCAACCACAAGCTAATCACACTAGACATCCACATCCTGCCCCCACCCCCAGTTAGGGAAACCACCGTAAAAAACTTCTCCAAAACCAACTTCACACTTCTTAAGGCAGAAGTGGCACCCATGCAGACTGGCAATAGAGGTATGACTGTTGAATCCTACACAAATGCACTTTTATAAGCACTTACACGAGTGCATGGATCATGCTATCCCTAATAGAACCAAGATACTATCCTCCAAAAAAAGGAAGCCAATCTGGTGGTCCTCTGCCATAAATAAACTTTACAACAGAAGAAAGAAACTGTTGCAAAAAAAGAGTAAAATCCCATGACTGGAGGAACTCCCTGGTCAACCTCAGTAAGAAGCTGAGATCCCTCATAAAATCCTCCAAAGCTAGTTACGAAAACAAAATTGCCACTGACACTAAAGACAACCACAAAGCATTCCATAGCTATGTCAAGAATCTCAATGGCAACACTTAGGTCTGCTCTCAGTTACAGCACAATGGCACTAAATATACAGAACCAACTGATATTGGCAGCATCCTGGCAGATAGATTCAGTCAGATGTGTCCAACCTGCGGCCCTCAGAGCTCTGCCATGCGGCCCTCTACCTCTAACTCCAACATCGATGTACACACACCCCAAAAAACTTTTTTTTGTTGTGTGTTTCGCTCCCGTGACTTGTGCGCATGCACCAAAGCATCCTTCTAGTTTTTACTTTTTTGCACCAAAGAAGGGTCTGTGTGTCCGCGCCATTATTTCATGCTAAAGAATCAATGTGTGTGTTCTTTCTGAAGAGGGACTCATCTATGGATTTGCCGCCATTGCCTTTTAAAGAGACAGCACTTAACCTGTGTTAATAGGTAAGTATGGTGTGAGTGAGTGCATGCATGAAAGCAGAATGTTTGTGTGCATGAAAGTAGAAGTGTGTGTGTGTGTGCGTTTATGTGTGCATAACAGAGAGTCAGAGTGAGACACATGCACAAAGAGGCTAACGTACAAACAAGTTAGCTCACAAATGCATCCTACATTAAAAGTACACTTTCATTAAATTGCAGCTTTCCTGACAGGGAGAGTGTTGTATAGAATATGAAATCATACCTCTCAACTGTATGGATTTTCGAAGAATATGTGGATTTTTGCCTCATTTTCCAATTTGTGTCTTTTGCTTAGGAAATAAAAGTAGCCATCCAAGGTAATGCAGTCCCAGGGAGTAGGAATGAGACAGCAGCCTAGGGTTAATGGGTCAGTAGTGGATTGACTAATGTGGGACTGTAGCATATAAAGTTTATTGTTTTTTTTGACAAACAAAAAATCACCCAGTACTGTCTTGTCATTGGTGGGTTCTAAGCAGTGATACATTGGACAACAGTAAGCATATCTTTGGTGGATCGTCAATAGCGGCAAATCAGGTGGGCACAATGTCATTTTTTAAATGTTGGGGATTTTAGTGTGTATGTGTGTGTTTGTGTTGGGAGTGCTGCAATAGTAGATGATTATTAAAGACAGAGACTTACAAACTGTGGAGAATATGTTTCTTTGTTTCAAAACCTGATACTTGGGTACTAGGAATGCCAAAAATAGATTTTTTAAGACATAGCTTCTTGCCATTTACAGTGGATGGATATTTATATTTAATGGACAATGTTAGCAGTATGAGTGTGGTCCTGTAGGGATCTGGAGGATGCTAAGTCTACCACTGCCAATGTCTTGTAAAGTGACCTGGAAATGGATATTGGGATGTTACTGAAAAAATACAGCAAGTGAGCTTTGAAATGTCGTTTAATTAAACAAAGTGCACTTGCAATTTACAGGCCATAATTTAATTTATTTCAGGTAGTCCAGATCCTGGTAGATTGTATACCATTAGACTTAATTAGGGAGAGGTATCATTCTGTGAAATAAGCAGACCTAGTTTCAGTGAAAGCTCTGTGGTTATTTGCAGGTAGGAAGTTGCAGGATGTGGAGCCAATGCATTTTATTATTTTTAATGGATTTGTCAATTCAAAGTATGGTTTTCTTTGTTGCAAAAGAAGGCAGGATTGAATGAGCCATATAATGCTTAACTGACAATAATGAGATATAAACATTATACGTGATGTATAATGTTTGCAGCTACACTTGTTTCAATGGTGTCTGTGATGTATAACTATTTTTGGGCCTGTGTCCCAATTTTATTTTTCGCTTTGTCCAGAATTCTTGCTCTAAGGTTGAGAGGTATGGTGCCATGCTAAATCAGATGGGTGCATTTACCGTGGAAGACTTTTCAGCATAATTAAGAGAAACAGAGCATTTTTAATATCTCCACTTATTTCCAATATAAACTGCCATGTAACCTTGCAAATAACTTTCTTATTAAGTTACTTTAATTCTTTTGGAATGGACAGGTATGCTTCATTGGTTCGGATGTAAGCATAGTGTGCTGTGACTGATTTCTTGCAGCAGTCTATGGTATACTTATCACAATAACTTTTCTGTGTTTCTGTGTGTAATCAATTTAACAGTTTTAAAGATGTTTTCCAAAATTAAATAAATACATAATAAATAAAACAGTAATCTTTTCTTCACTTTGAGCTATTGACAAAGTCTGGGAATTTGTTTTTTTCAAAAGCGATGGTCAGCATTACAGCTTAGTAAACGGTCAGTCTGTGAATAACTTCTGCATAAATTAAAATGTCTGAATGTCAAATGGCTTTAGATTGGCGGGAAGTTATATGTTTACTCCAGTATGTAGTATGATCTTAGAGAGTTTATAGATTTCTTATTGATTTAAGTTTTGCTGAGCAGTTGTTTGTTGATTTATTGATGATCCTTTTGGTAGTGGGAAATTACATGGATGAATCCATCTCTATTATGATTTTTTTTTCAGATATTTTGACTTCCAGACAATTTCAATCAGTGAGACTGTGTCATGTGATTACTGAGGTTGCCTATTTTACAAGTAGGGGCTCCTTTTGTGTGTGTGTATAAGAGAGAGAGATTTAATATGTATACTGAACATATTTTTTGCAAATGGAATTCTTAGTTAAATAGGCCCCTCTTCTTACACAAGTAGACTTGAGTAACCAATATTAGATCTTAGCCATCCAGCTGGGAAAGTTTAGTATGTGGATTTTCCTTCCGGTTTGATGAAGGCTATGCTACTTACTTAAGGAGGACATTCATGACTATCCATCCAGTTGTAGTGTTGTTGAACTACATTGTTTGATAATGAGAGGAGATTTTTACAGAAGTTGAAAGTTTTTGTGTCAAGAACCTGTCCATACAAAGTGGCTTGTTTAAGCTGCAGTGAAGACTGTGGTCTTCGTAGTGAGTGTTTTAAATATAACCGGTATTTCTGAGGTGGAAAAAGTCTCTTAAGGCAGGATCTTTCTTAGCCTGGAAAGCAAGCCAGTGATGAAATTTATAGGGGCCAGTGAGAGACAGAGGAAAGCTAGAAGCTTTTTAGTCTGTTTGGATAACTAAGTGAACTCAGTCCTTTGACCTTTTTTTGTGAGAAATGGTTGTAGTCTTTCTTTTGGCAGGGTGTTTTGCTGAGGCACATGCCAAAAGGGGTGTTGCGCTCAATAATTGCTCTTGTAAAGGAAGAATACAGGGATGTTATGACCTTGTTGTCCCTGGATGAGATACCCTTACTAATGAGGTGGGCCATGTAAAAAGCTTTCTGTACAACGGAGACAACGTGGTGGTCAAAAGTCAAATTTCTATCAACGTGGGTGCCCAAGCACCTCACGACTGATTGCATGTTTACAACATTGTTATTAATGTGATAATTTGTGGGGACATAACTCAAAGGGGGTGATTGTGCATTTTTTGGCATTTAGCTTGAGGCCATGTTTCTGGCACCAGACATTTGTTTGGGTGAGACCCTCTTGTAGCTTATTCAGAATTGTTTTATCAAGTCAGTAATGTGAATTCTTTATTTATTGCAAATTTGTTGGCTTATTTTTGTGGACTATAGTATTGTAGGACTGCTAATGTTGACATTGTATGTAGATGGACTGCTGGAGTGGTTTTCCCAGTGAGAAATGCTAGTGCTGTAGTGAATATCCTCTGTTTATTTGTAAAAAAAAATCTATATATTAACTGTTAGATTACAGAATTAAAATCAGAATGAGAATTAGAATTTTAAGGCAAATATTAGGCATTCATTACATTTATTAATTGTTCGAATGCACCTACAGTACAGCCAGGAGGTAGACTTTGGTCTCCCATGGTAGCGAAAGAGTTAACTATATGATATATTTTATATGCGGCCCCAAGACAGTTTGTGTTCACTCAATGCGGCCCTGGCAAGCCAAAAGGTTGGACATCCCTGAGAGGCCCCATCTGTATATCGTAAGAATGCAAAGTTCCTGTAATCACGGCTGCACAGGTAAAAAAACACACTCTCCAAAGCCAAGAACACAGCATCCATGGGACCTGACCATATTCCAGGCTGCGTTCTACACAAACTATAGAATGAACTGGCACCCTACCCAAGTACCATGTTCAATCATAGCCTCACCTCAGGCTTTGTGCTCACTGAATGGCGCACTGCAATGGTTATCCCACGTCACAAAGGGGGATCCTCGACAGACCCCAGGAACTACTGCCCCACTAGCCTGATGAGCCTGGGCTGCAAGGCCATGGAATGTATCATCATGGAACTCGTAAACAAAGACATTGGTAATCTCCAAACTCTGGACTCTACCCAGTTCGGGTTTGTAAAAGCCAGCTCATGTCTCCTAAACCTGATTGACTACTTTGAAGCAGTCATCAAAGCCATAGATGAGGGTAAGGTGGTTCACACAGCTTATCTAGATCTCACCATGGCTTTTTACAACATCCCTCATTCTGGAATTATAGATAAGCTCACTAAACCAGGTATAAATCCCTATGTCACAAGATGGGTTGCCAACTGGCTCATGGACAGAACCCACACTGTGAAAGTAGCAGACTCCAAATCCAACTTCAGACCAGTGACAAGTGGAGTACCACATGGTTCAGTCCTGGGTCCTCTCCTGTTTGGTATCTACTTCTCTGAAGTACAGGCTAACACATAAGGACTTTGGCTAACAAAGTTTGCAGATGACTGCAAACTAGGAGCCATAATTGAAACTCCTAACGATGTGGACATACTACTACAAAAAGGCCTCACTGAGGCAAATGCCTGGTGTCAAACCCATGGCCTGAAGCTCAATGCCAAAAAGTCATCCCCTTTGGTAAAAACTCTGTACCTATGAACTACCACATATGCGGTAGTCTACTTAACGCTGAAAGTGTGATAAGAGACCTTGGGACACAGGTGGACAGTAGTCTCTCCTTTGATAATCACATTGCCACAGTGGTCAGGAAATCCTTCTATGTGGCTCACCTCATCGCAAAAGTTTTCTCATCCAGAAAAAAAGGGGTCATTGTTCCACTCTACTCATCACTCATTAGACCCATTATAGAGTACAACGCCCCTTTTGGTATGTACCTCACAAGACATCTACAATAACTGGAAAGGCCACAGAAATACCTCACAAAGAGGATTACTGGCCTCAAACAGATGCCCTACGCAGACCGTCTCAAAAAACTTCAGCTTTACTCCGTCACATATTGCCTACTCAGAGGCAATCTCTGCCTAACATACAAAGCTATGTCAAACCCAGAGCTGTTGGACATGCTCCACTTAAAGAAATTCCAATCCCATCAAGCTACAAGCTCTAGGGACATAAACCTTGTCACCACAATAAACAGAACATGCTGGAGGGATATATTCCTGTCCGAGAGACTTCCCATACTCTGGAACAGACTACCTATCTATGTCAAACAGAGCTCCTCATTTGCACTCTTCAAGAAAAATCTTGATGGTTGGATGGGAAATAGGAAATTCACCACAGGGATCACTTCTGTGGCTCTGCTCAACAAGGGCACAGGAAAATAATTTTCTTGGGTGGCGAAAGCCAGGGTACCTTTTTGGCTAGGCTTATATAGGCCCCAGGGCTAATAGCCTAGTACCTACCTATGAACCTATATAACCAAACTATGTGGGGGGCTATGACCCCCCACAGCCCCCAACACCCCCCCTTACTTTATATACTAACTACAGGATCGCACTACAGTGGGGAAAAGGCAGTGAAATGAGCTTTCAGTGAATTGTGCACAGGCAACTGAGTTTCAGTGAAATGAAGTAGACCCAAATAAAAGAGCATCATCTGCAAGGACTCCAAGGTCTTACTGTTTGGTCAGCTTTTTGCTGCTGCCCATCAGTATTTGGTAAAGCCGCTGAATTTCTTTCACAAACGTCAGATTGCTGCATATTTGGACATCGAATGTAAGGTAATTTGTGCTGCAGCATTCATGCATATTAAGTACTATTTAAAGGAAAGTGGTATTGGCTGCATATATGGTGAGCCAGATACAGAAATCAGCTTTTTAACATGAGAAAAAAATATGTATTTATTTATTGATTGACATTTGTTAACTGGGATGGTCCATCTGGGCTTGTGGCCCATTTTCAGTGGAGACCTGAGGAGAAAAGCTCCAAGAAAAACAGAGATTATACATACAGAAAAGTGATAACATATATGCATTAACATGTGAACAGGAATTGAATAAAAATTTCAAAAAACAGACATTTTGAAGACAGCAAAGCTGGTAACATATACATTAACATGCAGTCAAAAATTTAAATTATACAGTAGTATTTAAACGTCAAAAATAAAAAGAGATAAATTTAAACACTTGTAGTTATGTCTATCCTATGTTATCAGGATTATAATTTATTAATATATTTACAACAACAGTTAGTTCCAAACAGATTTAAGTATTAAGTAGAAATAAGTATCCTCAAATGGGGGAATACTTTGTAGGGGGGGTACTGGGAGGCGTACCCAAGGAGATACAAAAAAAAAGATAAAAAGATACAAAAAAGGAGTGGATCCAGGCACAGTGTCGGTGACAGGAGTTGTGTGGATGGGGGTCCATGTGACCATGAAGCCATTTGTGAGCCCATGTTATTAAACTCAAGATCAGAAAGTAAAACCTATGTATAATTCTGTCATAGGGTGTAGTGTCACATTTAGCCAGATCTAGGTAAGCTGCATGGCCAGAGTTGTGAATAATGAAGTTAATCACACAAGATCTACCTATGACAAAATAAATACTCTGGCCATGGAAAAGGTGGTTTCCCATTTCTGCCTGAGTAAGTTCCATGTTGATATTTTCCATCAAAATCTGCAATATGCTTGTGAGGCTGATCTGTAAATTAATATGGTCTGTGGTAGGGCCTCTTTTGTAGATTGGTATCACAATAGACTGCTTCCAGTTGTTAGGGGCATAGCCAATTTTTTTAATGTTCTGTTAAGAATGTGCAAAAGAATATACTAGACTATTTGCGAGTCTTCATGGTATCATCTGGTTCCATGGGACTGATGTTTCTGACTTTACTAATGGCAGTGGTGGCCATTTCAGACATAATTTCAGGTGGGATTATGTTGATTCCATGCTTACATAAGTGACCCGATTGCATGCTCATAAAAGCAATGCACATCTTCCCTAGTACAAGTGACCATTTTTTTACAAATGCCGAGCCCTTATCAATTGTTTTGGCAGCATACAGTATGTTCTTTGCATTTAAAGAATTCTGGAATTAAAAATTACTGTTTGATATATTACATAGGGAGCAAGAGTTTACTGATTTGATTATTTTTTTTCAGAAAATAGTTACAGGTAATTTGTCAGATTCTCACTAAAGTTTGTTCAAGGTGGAGTATTTTAATGAATGCCTCATTAGTCCTAAACACTGCAAAAAAAGCAACCCATGTCCAAACCTGGACAAAACACCACAGCAAATAGCTAGTCTGTCTCACTCACACATCACAAATTCTGTAGCAAACATCACTGCTAACGTTTCACAACGACACTATAGCACAAGTTCAACTGGATAGCCACACTGTCCCCTCTCTGTACAACCTCAATTCATTCTGATGAATCATCAGCCAACCCTTTACACACATTCTCACCTAATCCCATTCCTATTTCTACAATAGAGAGACTACTACTCAAACTAAAACACAGCTGCAATGCAGCAGATAATCTACCTACAGAATATTTAAAACTTGCTGCAGAAGACATTGCCTACCCTGTTAGTATATTCCTCAATAGAGCCATCCAAAAATCATATGTCCCAAAAATTTGGAAAAAAGCTTTTATTCTACCCCTTCAAAGGTGGCAGCTTGACTAATATATCCAACTACCATCCTATAACCATCCTACCTCCAAGCTCCTTGAAAAATGCGTATACATGCAACTTCTTAATTTCCTCAATAACTGAATCCTGTATACTACTCAACATAGATTCAGACTGAGTCATAGTACTGTGACTGCTTTGGTATCCTTCATGGACATGGTCAACAAAGCCCGAGACGCGGGCAAACATTTCTTGACTTATCAAAATCTTTTGATACTGTCTCTCACTCACTTCTAAATCAATTCTCAAATACTGGTTTCTCACCACCCTCTCTTAGCTGGTTTTTCAGTTGCCTATCAAACAGACAACAGGCAGTTAAATGACAAAACTCCTCCGTATCTCCATATCTTCACACTTCTACCAGGGTTCTTCAAGAGTGTATATTAGGACCACTCCTATTCAGCATCTTTATTAATAATCTTCACTCTTATTTCAGTCAAGGGTGTCTCATACAGTATGCAGATGACTCTACTTTTATATGTTCCACTGATTCGACGTCACCTCTACAACAAATCACTCCATCGGTTTTTACATCAATAGAGACCTGGTTACATAATAATCCTCTCTCTCTCTTAATCCTAACAAAACTAAACTTATTTTATTTACCCCCCAAGAGAAATAATAAAATTTTCATGCTTTCTCTAAATGGTTCCAAAGATGAAATTATGTTGAACATGTTGTTTATACCTTTATAATATGATTAATCATTCTTGTCTTGGAGTGAAAGTCCTACCACTTTTTAATCTGTTATTTTAACCTGTTATTATGAATTTTTTGTTATGTTGTATCCGTCTTGTCTACATGTGGAGCTTTTCTCCCCGGGCCTCTGCTGAAAATGGAAATATATCCAGTTAGACTAGCCCGGTTAACAAATGTAAAATAAAAAATAAGATAAAAAAATAAATAAATACTCCCATAGACAAAACTCAGTTTGCTATACTGTCTCAAAGCACCACAAGAATCGAAAAATAAAATGATAAATCCACAGCTAGGAAGCGTAAACCAGCAAGCTTCATAAATCCTTTATTAGGTGACCACAAACAACATAAAACGAGCGCTTTCGCTCGGTAAATACCTAGCTTTAACAAGTTAACAGTGTGGTGCAGTTTGCTTGAATAAATACAAAACGTAAAGTCACATGTTAAAATAGTTAATTAAATAATTAATTAATTAACTCAATGACTGAACTAATAGTTTAAGGTTATTAAAATACCTTTTCATACTAAAATACTAAAAACACAAAAAGTGTATATATTAATATATAAATATTATTAAAATGTATGTAACCATATGCATTACAATGACAAAAATAAATAGAAAATGTGTGTATAAATATAAAAATAAAAATAAGACAAATAAATAGTCCCATTTCATAATGAAAAACTGAGTAATCCATACCAAGCAAAAATTAAAATACAACTGCAATATGCTGAAATCTAGACATAGCGCCACATTTAAATAAATACAAGAATCGAAGTTTAGTCACACCAAACTGCTAGGAGTAATAATAGATGAAAGCCTAAAATTTGACCTGCACATACAAAATAACATCAATAAAACTCACCAAAGGCTAGGCATTCTTTACAGGCACAAACACTTCCTTAGTCCTTCCACTAAACATGTAGTTGCTACCATTTATCTACTTCCTTAGTCCTTCCACTAAACATGTAGTTGCTACCATTTATCTACTTCCTTAGTCCTTCCACTAAACATGTAGTTGCTACCATTTATCTACTTCCTTATTCCTTCCACTAAACATGTAGTTGCTACCACTTATCTACTTCCTTTTCTCATCTATGGGACCCCTTTACTTACTAACCTGCTATTCTTCCTAAAAACAAAGCTTGAAACCTGTTATAACAAAATCACCAAGTTTGCAACAAATGCCAGACATTCTTCTCACCACTGCATATCTCTACACTCACTGAATTGGCTTGAACTCCCACACACTCACCTACCTGCAGTTAACTACTGCACATAAAATAATTTATAGACCTTCAGACTGTCCTGCTCTTAGCTCACTATTTTTCCACCATTTATTTATTTAACATTTTTTACTGGAAAGGTCCAACTAGACACAAGTCCTTTTTCAGTGGAGGCCCGGGGAGAAAAGCCTCACAAACAAAAGTTTACAAAGGCAACAACCACATAGTACATCAAGATAATAGCATATCAGTTATACTCAGTGAGAAAAAGAAAACATTTCCAAGGCAGCAAATCACAAGGAACATCAGGATTATAACAAATCAGTTATATACAGTGAGAATACAAATCTTTTTACATTATATTTTCATTGTGAAGCAATAATATGATAAGGCATTTACAGCAGGAGTTAGCTGAGTAACACCCCAAATAGCAGCAGAAATGTAGTGAGAAAGGCGAGTATGTGAAAGTTGAGTCAGATAACCATTTTTCCACTTCTGAGAATGCTTCTTTGGTTATTGACTGTAAACTTTGAAGAGAGGATGCAGCACATATTAAGGTAGAATCATCTGCATATTGGACAAGGAAAGCTTGTCCAGTGGGAATATGGAGTTTTAGTGAAGAGAGTAAATAGGAGTGGTCCAAGGATAGATCCCTGTGGGACACCTAAATTCACAGGAAGTAGAGGAGATATACTGTTTTGCTATAGTACTGTTTCCGTCCTGTAAGATAAGCTTTGAACCAGGTGACAGTGGCGGAACTAAGATAAATTCTGATAGAGTGCTTAGAAGTTTCTACTGAGAGACCATGTCAAATGCCTTTGATAGGTCAAGCAAAAGTAGAGGAGACTATAAGAACACTCTCTTCTATAATGGTTGATTGTGTCAGTGAAGGATAAAAGGGCGGCAGAGATGCTGTGGTAGGGGTGAAAGCCATGCTGTCACTTGGAAAGGAGGTTATTATTTAGAAGATGAGACATAATTTGAGTATGGATGCATCTTTCAAGGATTTTAGAGAGAGGGGGAGAGGATGGTGATGGGTCTAAAATTGGAAAGTTCTGTTGAGCTGCCCCCTTTATGTAGAGGAATGATGTGGGATATTTTCCAGATTGATGGGATTTGTTGTTCAGTTATTGATCTATTTATTAGAATGCAAACAGGTTATACAATGGCTTCTGCTGCTATTTTTAGGAATTCTGTGGGAAGTTTATCAGCTGCAAGAGTGGTGGGTTTAAGTGTTAGTAGGTGTTTTTATAACATTAATTGGAACTGGATGAAAGGAGAAGGTGTTGTTGGTAGAGGTCAGTTTAAGAGTTTCTAGGGGAATATTGGTAGAATCTTTTCTGAGAGCTAATATAGTTTCTGTAAAATATTTATTGAACAGGGTTTCAATGGGGCATAAGTTGTCAGGAGGTGTAGGGGATGGTGTACTGATATTGCCAGGGGGGAGGATTTTATTGATAGTGGCCCTGACCTTTTTAGTGTTGAATTTCTGTGTTATGGTAGAAATTTATTGTGTCGATTTTTTTTATTTTTTTTCTTGGCTAAGTTGTTGGTAGGCTTGTTTTGTTTTCTGGGATTTATCTTTTTGTCAAGTATGCCATGCTTTTTCCTGCTGTTTTAGAAGAGATTTAGTATCTGCTGATGGCCATGCTGCATAGTTTGATTTAGTCCTAATGGTCTTAGTTGGTGCTAATTCGTCTAGGATGTTTAAAAAAGTGGTGTTGAAATAGTCTGTGGTTTTATTGAGTGGGAGATGTTTTAGTGGTTGCTAGTCACAGGAGTTTAGTGCAGATGGTGCAGTGGTGCAGCGGTAGCGTTGTCTCACAGCAACAGGTCCTCTGGTTCGATTCTCGGCTGGAGTGCCTTTTGTGCAGAGTCTACATGTCCTCCCTGCATTTGTGTGGGTTTTCTCCAGGTACTCCAGTCTCCTCCCATGTTACAAAGACATGCGTCCGGAGAGTTTCTTCCTGGGCCTCCTCTGAAAATTGGCTTTGTTCCAAGTTGGACTTTCCCGGTTAACACATAGGTTCATAGGTAGGTACTAGGCTATTGGCCCTAGGGCCTATATAAGCCTAGCCAAATGGTACCCTGGCTTTTGCCACCCAAGAAATAAAATGAGAGTTTGGGGCAGAAATTCTATTTACATTTAATAGTGATGTATCTAGTATGTTTTTCTTGATGAGTAATGAGATGGTCACTTAGGCTGTCTGGGAGACAGCCTGCCTGTAGTGAGGGATTAGGCCCATTGATGAGTATCCAATCGAGAATGGATTCTCTTTTTGTGTGTTCATTTATCCTTGTGGGTGAATGGATAATTTGAATGAAGCCATGAAGGCTGATATGGATAGTTGGAGATCTACCACTATAGGACACTCAGTCGATATTGGGGTCCCCCATGGTGATAATTTCTTGTGGTGATGTTGTGGAAGCCCAGTGGAGAATGTGCTCTAATGTAGATGAGTTGTCTCCAGGGGGTATGTAAATGCCAAGTAAGTTCAGATATTTGTGCCTTGATCTTCAGTTTACCTAATATAATTTCAGCTTTGTTGAAGTCAGGAGTGGTAGGATGAATGTGTTCAAGGCTGAGATGTTTTTTTTTTTTTTTTTTTAAAGAATGGCTACACCTCCTCCTTTTTTGTTGTCTTTCTACCGTATGTATGTTATAGCCAGGAGGTGCAACTCCATCTCTGTTAATGTCAGTTTTAAGCTAGGTTTCAGTAAGTAGGACTATGTCAGGTGAGTAGTGGACTAGAATAGCTTGGAGTTCATGGGGTTTGTTTCTAAGAGGCTTCTGATATTTAGATTTAAGAAAAATCAATCTGATTTGTGGTGGGATAAGTTGAAAATATGTTGTTGGTACAGGTGGGTTAGGATTATAGTAGGGCCAGGGTTAAAGTTGTACATCTCCGCTTAGTGTTAGATAGTTTTTTTGCTATATTAGCTATTGATTTGAGAAATCATTTTATAAGGTTATACTTTAAGGAAATAGTTGTGAGTTTAGGTTGAGATACATTTTATGGTAATGGTGTTCTATGATTTATTTCTTCATCATTGACAAATGTCTCAAATGGTTAGATGTTTGGAGAGGCTAGCTCATAGTAGTCTTAAAATGGTCAGAGTGACACAGAAATGCTGATGATAGGAGGTGAGGCTAGGTATGAGGAATAGGGGAAGGCAATATATGGTAAGATGTGTAAACATTTTGGAAGTTTTGGCTATGTGAATGTAAGGAGGGTGAGATAGGAGGTGTGGGTGGGGTTAGTTAAGTGGTTGGGTAATTGGTCTAGCAGTAAGTAGGTTGGTTTATAGATTTGTTGATCACTATGATTGGTGGAGGGTAAAGAGGGGTGTGGCTAATGAGTTATGAGTGTTTAATATGGTGTGGGTGGGAGTGAGGGTAGGGTAGGGAGCAGAGTAAAGCCCGAGGGCAATATAGTGGGCATAACCCTGGATTCCAAATATGGGGGTGGGTGGGAATAGGTGGGGTAAGGGAGCAGAGTGAAGCCTGAGGGCGAAATAGTGAGCATAACCCTGGGTTCCAATTGTCAGCAACAGAAACAATCATTAACTAAAGCTACAGACTCTGCAAGTCCTGCAAGGTAGGTAGATAGCCAGTGAAGATAACAAAGAGCAGGCTGAAGAAAAGCAATCCCCACAGGGTTTACAGGTCGTTTTCTGCATTTTTATTTTTATCAGGTGTTAGACCACTATGCAGTTAGACCTTATTCAAATAGTTGTAGTTAGCATAAGACAAAATGCCATTTGTTGGGGATTTTGTATCTAATACAAATGTAATGAGCCTAGTGGTACAGAAATTGTAGAGATGGGCCAAAATTGGGGGGTTGGGGGAGGATACAAACAGTGTTCAGGTGATGTGCTGCCTTTAGTAAGAAACAAATGTTTGTTATTATATCTAGAAAACGCATACAACGTACTTATGTAGCAATAGATGTAGTAAATGCGTGCAGATAGCATTTACTTCCTAGGCTGCACAATTCTTTTCAAACATTCAGGGGGTTGCAGGATGTAAAAATAGTGTGCAGGTTGGTTGCTTGCAACAATGTACTTGTATAGCAGTAGATGCCCTTGGTAACACTGGTTGGACTGAGAGAGTGTTGGAAGACTTGGAACCCAGGCTAAGGACTCAACTCTATAGCTGTGCCACTGGGGAGTCTTATTGGGGATGTGGAGAAAGAGGGAGAAACCAGCCCCAGACTGACTGAGGACTCTGTGTACTCTTAAGAGAAATTGCACTTGATGCAGAGAGCTGCATCTGGAAATACTGTGTGTGTACCTGTCATTCTTCCAGTGTATGTCCCCCAATGGTGCCAGTGATGAGGACTGAGGCTCCTTTATTACTGGTCCAGTTGGGGGGGTGTCACAGGCAGTTCATTCAGATAAGTGGTAAGTGACTTAGAAACCACCCATCCTACAGATTTACAGAAACAATGTCAAAGATTTTTTTGTGTGGGGTAATAAATGACTTAGCTTGCAGGAGGCACTCCCAGGTTTATCTTATTCTTTATGCCTTCCTTATTCTACTCGGATTTCACTAGTGCTGCATTAAAAATTCAGATTGTCTTAATGTCTGATTCCCACAGTGGTGTAAATGACCAGTCACTTTTTTTTTCTCTCAAGTTGTATGAAGCTTTCTAAAACATATCTTTCTGTTCAGACCCCCATCCCTACACACGCATTTAATAGGGTGCTGGCACTTTTGTAGAATCTGTTTCATGTTAGAAAATGTTTTCACATATCTGTGCAGTCACATTTAACAAAACTGAAATGGTTGTTATGGAAAAATCTTTGTTCATGGTGGATTCTTTCAGAGCATCTGAAAGTTGCATGCTGTCTGTTTTCCCTACTTAGTGCTTCATAAAGAATGTCTCCTTATGTATCAGTCTGCAGTGTGTTCCCAAGATCACATCAGCTTCTAATTTTGTAACATAGGAACTTACTAGGCAAGAGATCACAGAGACCATAAGACACTTAGCCTTAAACACCTTTAACAATACTAAGTTAAAAGTTCTTACCACCAGTTTCAAGCACTTAACAATGCTCACCTCCCAAACCGAGTAGTGTGGGCCTCTGATAACCCTGGTGTAAATTTGTGTCTGACCATCCAGTTATCAAGACTAGCTTTAAAGGAAGCCACCGTAGTACTGTGACCTGCAGTGGCAACTTATTCCATAGCCTAGCAGTAAGTTGAGTTGGGAACCTGGCTCTTTTTAAGTGAGCCTTGTTTATCTGCTGGTACAGATTTAAGTCCGTAGTGCGGGTGGTGATAGAGCCACTGGTTTTGTGAAGAAACAGGAGGCCAAATAGGACTGGGTCTTTCTTGGCTCGAAAAGTAAAAAGCCATTCACTTTTCAACAACCTGTAGGCTAGCACAACTCTGTTTTTATACTACTCTATTGGGGTACTTAATGGATTCTGCATGTTTAATTTTCTTGGCTAGAATTTTTTTTTGGTCTTTCTAATTGAACTATATGCTTGTATTTGTACATACCAAAGGGAACATTACATTCAGTGATGGGTCCGATTAGGGAATAGGTACAGTGGTAGGATGATGTCTTTGAATCTTGAAGATATTCCCTTGAATTTAACTGGGCCAGACAGGAGGATTTTCTGACAGTGTTTGAAACATATTGCTGAATGCGAGAAAGCTATCCACATATCTAGTTCTGTTATGACTGTGTCTGAATGAAGATGAGTACCATTTATAACACAAGATGTAGGAACAACGTTTCTTCCAGTGACCACTATGCTGCACTTTTTTCATTTAGTTTGAGACTGTTTTTGATACAACGTGTGTGTGTATATTTCAACCCTGTTGGAGCTGTTTTGTATCAGTGGATGAGCAGATAACTGTGCCCATTTTGTAGTTATCAGCAAACATGGTCAGCCACACTTCTGTGATATTGGCTTGCATCTCTGTGAAATAAATGACAAACAAGAGAGGGCCCAGAGGTGACCCTTGTTTTTGCCATTTTCTTTGCAAACTGTTACAACCTGAGAGAACACCTATTGCTCATTGTGGGCATGCAAAAGTAACATAAATAATATACTAAAAGGAAAGCTTCCATATAGACTGTAGATAAAGGATAGTTAATAACAACAGACTTACCAGACCGATTTTGCTTAGCTGGCTTGCCAGTTGTATTTATTTTTTTCTGTCACAAAACACATGGCAGACATTTTCTGCCTGCTTGGCAGTTCCTGCAGCCTGAGCATTTTTAAGTAAATATGAGAGTTATGCGAGATACTTGCCATATGCTGAGATCTACGGAATGGAGCTGTGACTGTTGAATCCCCCCTTCTTGTTCTGATGTTCATTATTTCTTTGTGGTTGACTTGAATGTTATTTCTTTAATTTGAAAACTGTTATGGCACATCAGCAAATAAATTGAATGTTTCTCTATGCTGGGGATGGTCCGTAGTGGTGGTAAGTGATTCTGGGAGAAAAAAATTGCAGCGTAACCTTGGTAACACTGTTCCTCCAGAGCTACGTCTCAAGATCCATCATTTCCTCTTTATAGAGATTTACCTCCTATTACTGTCATTTTCTGTTAAAAAATTGTGAACTGGCACTCATGCAGCCACAAAGCGCTCACGTATACAAGGACATAGATTTCTGTTTGTAAATCTCATAAATACACCCTTAGTAATCCTTTTAAAGAAAAAAATAATCTGTCATTTATCTCCATTTCATAGTTGTGTACTAGGATAATGGCCCTGGAGCCTTTACAAGCCTAGCCCATAGGATTACCCTGGCATCATGCCACCCGACCTTAGTCTGTCCATATAGAACAAGTATTTAAGGCCTAGGATCCTCTTTGTGAGGTACTTTTGCGGCCTCTCTAGTTGTTGCAGGCATCTAGTGAGGTGCATGCCAAATGAGGCATTCTACTCAATGACTGGCCTAAAGAAGGAAGAGTAGAGAGAGACAATGACCTCTTTCTTCCTGGATGCAAAACTTTTAGTAATGAGATGTGCCACATAGGACTTTCTGGCCACAGTGGCAACATGGTGGTCAAAAGAGAGGTTGCTGTCAACCTGTGTTCTCAGATCTCTTATAATGTCTTCTGTGTTCAGTGGAGTGCCATCAATGTGGTAATTCAAGGGAACTGGGTTTTTCCCAAAGGGGATGAAGACACATTTTGTTTGCAGTGAGCTTAAGGCCATGGTTCTGACACCAGTCGTTGGTCTCATTGAGGCCTTTCTGTAGGATGTCAGCATCATTTGGGGAGTTAATAATAGCTCCCAACTTGCAGTCATATGCGAACTTCATCAGCCAGGGTCCCTTTGTGTTGGCCTGGACTTCAGAGAAGTAGATACCAAACAAGAGAGGACTCAGGACCGAACCCTGTGGATCTCCACTCGTGACTGGTCGGCAGTCTGACTTGGAGTCCACTACTTTCACACTGTGGGTTCTATCTGTGAGCCAGTTTACAGCCCACCTAGTGATATAGGGGTTGATGCCTAGCTTAGTAAGTTTTTTTTTAATGATTCCTGAGGGGGGAATGTTATCAAAAGCCTTGGCCAGATCAAGGTAGGCTGTATGAACCACCTTACCTTCATCCACAGCTCTGGTGACTGACTTAAAGAAGTCAACAAAGTTGAGCAGGCATGATCTACCCTTCACAAAACCAAACTGTGTAGGATCCACTGTTTGGATTCCCTATATCCTTGTTTATTAGGTCCATGATGATGCGTTCCATAGCTTTACATATCAGACTTGTCAGGCTAATGGGGCGATAGTTCCCGGGGTCTGTAGCTGCTCCTCCTTTGTGGAGAGGGATCACTGTGGCAGTGCGCCATTCGGTGGGGACAAAGCCTGAGGTGAGGCTTTGATTGAACAGGGCACACAGGTGAGGTGCCAGTTCACTCTGTAGTTCATGTAGAACACATCTGGGGATATTGTCAGGTCCCATAGAAGCTGTATTCTTGGCCTTGGACAGTGCTGTTTTAACCTGTGCAGCAGTAATACTGGGTGCCTGGCAATCTACTGGTATTGTGATTGGTCCTTTGGTGGGGGAGAGAGTGGTAAAGTTGGCACTGAATCTGTGGGCCAGTATATTGGCAATATCTGTTGGCTCTGTATAGGAGGTACCATTGTGTAGTAGCTCAGAGCAAATCTGGGTATTGCCGTGGAGATTCTTTACATAACTATAGAAGGCCTTGTGGTTGTCTTTACTATCTGCTGAAATTCTGTTTTCATAGCTAGCTTTAGAGGATTTGTTGAGGGATCTCAATTTTTTGCTGAGGCTGATAAGGGAGTTTTTCCAGTCTTGGGACTTCACCTTATTCCGCAACAGTTTTCTCCTTCTCTTTTATTAGAGTTTGTTTATGGCAGGGGACCACCAAATTGGCTTCCTTTTTTTGGAGGAGAGCATCTTGGTTCTGTTGGGTATGGCAAGGTCCATGTATTTGTGTACGTGTTCGTACAGTGCATTGGTGTAAGATTTGGCAGTTATGCAACTATTCTCCATTTTCATGGGTTCTGCGAAGTTAGCCACCTCTGTTTTTAGGAGCCAAAAGTTAGCTTTGGAGAAGTTTTTTATGGTGGTTACCTTTGCTGGGTGGGTGGGAGGGATGTGGATTTCCAAGGTGATTAGTTTGTGATCAGATCTAACCAGGGAGGAGTCGGCTGTTGGTGTAGAGCAACGGTCGCCCAAGTTAGTAATGACCAGGGTCAAGGATGTTGCTACCTCTAATGGGGGTAAGAATGAGCTGGTCCAGGGCATTGGAATTAATGAATTCCAGGAAACGTTGAGCAAGTGTATTGGTAACATGAGTAGTTTTGCCACTTAATAGAGGGGTAGTTGAAGTCACCCAGTATATAAGTGTGTTAGGTTGATAATATTAATATTCTTTATATGTTAATAATATGTTAATAATCTTCAGGGTGCTTAAGTACGTGGAGTGTGAGTCTTGGGACATGGTTGGGAATCTGTAGCAGGCTACGACCTGAATCACTGTCTTACCCAATGGTAGCTGCACCTGAAGTATCTCTGATGCATTATGTTGGGCTACCAGTCTGGAGGTGTGCGCATCCTTTATGAATATGGAAACACCACCACCTTTGGAGCTTCTGTCCAAGTTCTGTGGCCGAAAGGTGTGAAATGAGTTATAGCCTGTTAGTGCAAGGGTACTTTCTGCTGTCTTGAACCAGGTCTCTGTTACAGCACAAATGTCGATGTTCATTTTAAGGAGTGCTCCGAGCAAGTGCATTTTGAGATTTGGACTTCTAGTGTTGAGCAGCATGACCCTCAGATTGCATTTGTTTGTAGCTGTTAGGGTGGTAATTTGGTCTTTGGGACACCATCTAAAAAAGGTATTATAGGGGTGGCAAGAGCCTTAGCCAGTATCCGGAAGCCCAGAGGTGACAAATGCAAGCCATCTCTGGCAAAGCATCGAGGTCTGTTAACCATGTCATCCCAGGCAGCTTTCATGTACATGTTTTTTTTGTAATTCCATCAAAGCTTAATTTTGCTAGACAAAAACAAATTCACTTTATTTCTGTCCACAAAGAGCACCATAATATAGAAAAAATTCTCCCAGTTTGTACCAGCTATGAAGATGGATCTGTGAAAATCTTGGATCTAAACTGCCTCAGCATGTTTTCTACTATTTTAGTAACTGAACTACATAAATTGCTTTTTTCCACCATTGTGTATCTGCAGTTTCATTGTAAGTGCTGAAATGTTCAGTTGCTTGTAAAAGTTCTTTAAATGCAACTGGCATTACCTTTAAGGGAAATTATTAGCTCTTCAGTAGCAGTCCTATGTCCAGTTGTATCTAAGCTTTTATAAATGGCTAAAAGCCTTTTGTTTTTTCCTTTGAGAACAAAACACAAGACCAGTTAAGATTGCCTTTTAAGTGGCAGCACCTGCCTGTTGAGTCGCAGTTTGGTCTTTATTTTAGTACATTTAAACAATCGAGTCAGAATTTGGTTTGATTATCCATTGCTTTTGTTGTTCTTTTCCAGTGACTAATTAGCCATCAATCAGCATCACTTGCTCTTCATTTCCATGGAAAGAATGTATACTAACACAAACCAAACCAGATTGCTGGCTGTGTTTTGTAGAGCAGTTTCATAAACATCTGGTGTCACTGTGTCCAAGGGATGCATTTCATTGGAAAATTCTAACAAAATGTTCAGTTTAACAAAGGTGTCTATTGTTTTCTGCATACATGTTCCTCCAGCTGTTGAAGCAGAAGCACTAACCGCGTTTTTAAAGTGCCTCTCTCTCCCTCCTTGTAAGATTTATCTGTGAAAAGACCACCTGCATCATTTCCTTGTTGTGACATCCACCTGTTTGAAACTTTCCCCTCATGAAATTACCTGATCTTTGGCTAGTTTTTCAGTATGCAGATCAGTTATTTGGGCAGCTAATATGTTTTCTGATAAGATCTTGAACTGGGAAAAATGGTTCCTTTGTTTGCCTGTAGTCTTTTTTTTTCCAACAGTTCTATGGCCCCTGTTAGATATTACCATAAGGGTATGAATATTTTTTTTAAAAAAGGCTTGTATATTGTGTGCCTAAACTATGCTGAAAGTTTAAGCTAAGACTCCAAACCATATAAAAGTTTCAGGTTTCTAGATAGCAATCAAGATTAGCAAACCAGCCTTCCTGCATTGTTGACCCACATGCTGTTAATTTTTCTGCTGATACCCCGCATATGAGATGCCCGGCCCCTCAGCGATAATCTGCATTATCTATCTGTTTAAAATCTTTTTTCCAGCTTGGAGTACTGATGCCCAGGGACTGTTTTCAGACTGCCCAGATGTACAAACTCAAGAAAATGACAAAACCATAGTGCATGAAAACTGCACACGAAAAGAAAAAAGATGGTATATAAAGTGAAAATATGGGTTAGTCCAGATGATATACCTGTGGATGCATGGAGAGGATGTCCTTCAAGAATGCAACTGCAGTCATAACATATGGGTTGTCCTGCCTCAGGCAGCCCTCGGTCGGCCGGATTCCAAAGTCTGGGTCCGGCGTAGGCTGGTGTCGCCTCCTCTCCGACATCAAAACGGCTGGAGTATAAAGGCATCGGCCGACGCCATCTTCTTCAGTCTTTCTTGCCGCGGTGCCCGAAGCAGAAGCAGTTCACAAGTGCCAGTCGGTCAGCTCCTATGTTTTCAGTACCGAAGTCATCTAAAAGCTAAGTACCCCGTTGGGGAACATTTTTTCTTGCCTCAGCCGATGTCGGAACAAATTGAGAAAGTTAATAATTGTTTGTCTTGTGGTAAACAAATACCCCATAAGGACTTCCATTCTTATTGCCTACCTTGCCTGGGCCCAGACCATGACGTCTCGGCCTGTGCTGCCTGTGCTTGCTTTAATAAGCGCACTCTCAGGCGCCGGGCAGAATTTGCCGAAGACTTTTTCGGCGAATCCTTCGCTTATATCATGCCGTCGGATCAACCGACTACTCAATCTTCCAAAAAACGAAAGGACTGGGACCGACATCCTTGGCCCGCGTCCTCCACCGATACTCCTCCTAAACCCTCCGTGAGTGCTTCGGTCCCTTCGGAAGCGGTAATTCGACTGCTCCAGGCCGACGACACAGCGTTAACTCATCCTTCGGTCTCGGAGTCCACCGATACTCCTCCTAAACCCTCCGCGAGTGCTTCGGTCCCTTCGGAAGCGGTAATTCAACCGCTCCAGGCCGACGACACAGCGTTAACTCGTCCTCGGGTCTCGAGTCTACACCGGTGCCGGTTGTTGACTTTCCTCCAGAAACCGAAGTTCTGGATCTACCCGACACCATTCCTGTGGACAAGGTTACTCCTGCACATGGGGCAGCTAGGCCTCCTGTATCCATGTCCATCAAGGCCTTTGCACGTGCTAAGGCCGCCAGCCAGGCCAAGGCCCATTCTAAACCTACTGCACAGGCCCCTTCTTCTGATAAACAGATCATGTCTCTTGCTGCAGATCTTATTTCTCTTATCAGGGGGTCTCGGCCTCATCCAGACAGAGGTTCTCAGCCGCCTGCAGAGAAAAGGCCCAGAGCTGAACAGGCCGACAACCTCTCTTCAGATGAAGCCTCTGGGGATTCTGAGCATTCAGATACCCAAGAAGAATCCTTCCAGGCCTATGAGGACTCTGATGCTGAGGAATCAATTCCCTCTGCCTCTCCTCCAGAGGATTTTTCGTTCGGTGAAGTCCTACACTCTATGAGGGAGCATTTTAAATGGCAGGGTCAGGAATTCTCTGATTCCAGGAAAAGGCTACGTACCTTCCTCAAGCTTCCCCAGCACAGACCTTTAGCTATCCCTCCAGTTATGGATGTCCTGGATGATGTTTTCTCCGACTCCAGTGCTAACCCTGATTCTCTCCCTCCTGCTCCTGTCAAGCCAGACAGATATTATAGGGTCCCTGACACCCACAAACATCTCTTTAAGGCCCACTCTGTGGATCTAGAAACTATTTCACAGGGCCCCAAGGGAGTGGCTACTTCCACAGCCAAGAATCCACTGCCAGCGGATAGGGAAGCTAGGTCCCTGGAGAGATGGGGTAAAAAAGTTTATACCTCTACCACCCTGGCCATGAGATCACTTAACTGCCTTTTTCATATGTTTCAGTACCAGGATTTTTTACTGGATGATTTACAGAAAAAGCTAGCCTCTCCTGAGCCTGTTGATAGAAAGACATTGCAGGATCTAGTACATAACACTCAGCAGGTTAGCAATCATTTTCTTCAGTGTGGTTATGATGCATTGGAGGCTTCATGTAGGGCAGCTATGACTGGGGCTGTTATACGTAGACATGCTTGGTTAAAAGATCAGCCACTGCCAGACCATGTTAAAGTAAAGTTACTTGATGCACCTCTGGAAAAACAGAAGCTTTTTGGTGCTAATGCACAAGATGTGTTGAAGTCTATTGAGGAAAAAGCTAAATCAGTACAGACAGTCAAAGATTTCCTCCAGGTTCAGCCACCCAGATTCAGCAGGAATTGGCCTTCAAAGAATTGGTCCTTTCCAGACACTGACAAGTTTCAAAGGGGAAAAAACAGGCGTGCCCGAGGTAGAGGGCAATACCGAGGCTCCTACAGGGGCCGCCAATGGCAACCAACAAATCAAAGAAGTGGCGCAGGCAGTCCAGCTGCACCACAAGGACAACCACAATGACTTGACTTTCATACTGTCTACAAAGGCTCAAAGAGAAGCACCTTTGGGCGGAAAATTATCCTTATTCTCAAAAAACTGGCATATCTTAACCAAGGACAACTGGATTCTGGATTTAATAGACAAAGGTTACAGATTGCACTTCCATACTTTACCATTAAGACAAGGCATGCCAAACCTGCCACTTCATCAAAGGGCAGAGGCACTCATTCAAGTTTCAAAGCTGTTAAGTATAAAAGCAATAGAAAAGGTCCCTCCGCAGGAACAAGGCCAGGGATTTTATTCAAGACTGCTCCTTGTTCCAAGAAAGGAAAACAAATGGAGACCTATACTGGACTTGTCTACTCTAAATACTTATCTCATTGTGCCAAAGTTCAAAATGCTGACGTTGCAGCAACTCCTTCCCATGCTGGGCAAGGGGTCTTGGTTGGTCACTCTGGACCTCAAGGAGGCATACCTGCATGTCCCAATCAGACAAAGCTGCAGAAGATACCTCAGATTTCTTGCAGGGACAGAGCATTATCAATTCTCAGCATTGCCGTTTGGCTTATCTACTGTGCCCAGAGTGTTCACGAAATGCCTGGCATCAGTAGTGGCACACTGCAGACTCCAGGGGATTCAAATATACCCCTACCTGGATGACTGCCTCATACAAGCAGACAACAAGCAAACCTTGATAGCAAACTTGGACTATGTCATTCAATTACTACAGGCCTTGGGATACACAGTCAACATTCAGAAATTAAGACTTCTGCCATCCCAACAGATTATTTTCCTAGGAGCCAAACTGGACACAAAAACACAGATGGCTTATCTCACAGAGGAAAACAACAGCAGTTACCAGAGTACTTCAAAGGCCTAGCAAAGCTCTCCCAGCTGACTGCAAGGAAAATCCTGCAGGCCCTGGGGTTCATGGCATCTTGTATTCTTCTGATACCCTTGGCAAGACTTCATATGAGAAAGCTGCAATGGTACTTAAAAAGCTTATGGTCCCAACACAGCCAAAGCCTAGAGGACGTAATCTCACTCATTCCATGTCTGCAAAGAGAATTTTTGTGGTGGGCTCAAGCAAGTCAGTTAAACAAAGGCATGTCTTTCAACAAACCTCAAGCAGGTCAAATGATTACAACAGACGCCTCAGACCATGGATGGGGGGCGCACAAGCGGGGCAGATGCATTCAAGGTCAATGGACACCAAAGGAAAGGCATCTGCACATAAACCAAAAAGAGATGTTGGCAGTTATACATGCAATCAAGACTTTCGAAAAATCACTACAACAAGGGCATTTGCTAATAAGGACAGACAACACCACTGTCATGTGGTATATAAACAAGCAGGGAGGCACTCATTCTTATCCCCTCTGCAGACTAACAATGATTCTCTGGGAAAAATCCCTAAGTCTGAAGATACATTTGCAATCCCAGTTTGTGCCAGGCAAGGACAATGTACTGGCGGACAAGCTGAGCAGAAATTTCTTAGATCCACACGAATGGATGCTGCATCCTCACATTTTCTCACAAATAACAAGGACATGGGGAAGACCGGACATAGATCTCTTTGCTTCTCGCATGAATCATCACCTGGAAAAGTTCTGTACAAGGACCCACCATCCTCTAGCCTGGAAAATGGATGCTCTCTCCTTCAGTTGGAAGTCCCTAACAATTTATGCATTCCCTCCTCTACCACTGCTGACCAAGGTGATATTGAAGATCAAAGCAGAACAACCAACAGGCATTTTGATGGCTCCAGACTGGCCAAGGCAGCACTGGTACCCATTGCTGGTAAGCATAACTCGGACCAAACCGTGGCCTCTGCCCCTATGGCCTCTGCTTCTAACACAACACAATTACAGGACGGTTCATCAAAACCTGAAAACATTGCATCTGACAGCCTGGAGTTTACCATCACTCCTTCCGATATCTCTCTTTCCAAAAAAGTTCAAGAGATCTTACTGGAAGCACGCAGACCTTCCACCAGAAAAACCTATTCAGCCAAGTGGAAGAGATTCATCATCTGGAATGCTAACAGGGGTCAGGATACAACAGTATTGAGTATACCTCAGATATTGGAATACTTGGCAGAAATGTTTCATACTGGTCTCTCATATTCTTCCATAAAGATTCATGCCTCAGCAATCTCAGCAAAATACAATTGTGATCCACCTGTGTTTTCACATCCGTTGCTAAGACAGTTCCTAAGGGGGATAAAGAATATCAAACCTCCCAGGAAACCGCCAGTACCTGCATAGGACCTCAACTTCGTCTTGGAAAAATGAACTCTTCCTCCCTTTGAACCAGCAGCAACTTCAGAAATGCAATTTCTCTCATGGAAAACGGTTTTCCTATTGGCAATCACATCAGCAAGAAGAGTCTCGGAGATACAGGCACTCATGGCAGTACCTCCTTTTCTCATTTTTCATCAGGACAGAGTCTCTTTAAGAACCAATCCTTCATTCATGCCAAAAGTAATTTTCAGGGTGTCTCTAAATCAAGCCATTCACCTGCCTACTTTCTTCCCCAATCCTCAAAACAGAGGGGAAGCACTGCTGCATACTTTGGACATACACAGGCAACTACGCTACTACTTGGACAGAACTAAGGCCACCAGAAAATCTGACCAACTGTTTGTAGCCTATGCTGCTGGAGTACAAGGACAAGCAATCTCCAAACAATTAATTTCCAAATGGATTGGACACTGCATCAGATTCTGCTATTCCTTTCATGGAAAAGGTGTGCCAGCCAATATTAGGCCACACTCCACCAGAGCTATAGCCACATCCACAGCTTTCCTAAGAGGAGTGGCTACAAAGGACATTCTAGAGGCTGCTACATGGAGCTCCGTGCATACATTTACCAAGCACTACAACCTGCCTTTATACTCCAGATCCCGAGCAGGCTTTGCTTCAGCAGTCCTGCAGGGCATTTTAGCTACACCATCTCTTTCTTAGTTCCAACCACCCCCAGCTTGGCTATGGTATTCAACCCATATGTTATGACTGCAGTTGCATTCTTGAAGGACATAGTACAGTTTTGTACCTACCATAAATGTAGATATCCGATAGATATGTAACTGCAGTCGGATTCTCCCACCCTCCTACCCCTCTGCAAACTTCTTTATGGGTCCACTACCCCTATTCCTATTAGCTGGGGGTATCTCTATGGTGTATCTGTTTATTACTGTTGTGCATGACTGGAATTCTTTATCCATTCACCAAATTTAGCCTTCCTAGGAGGGCACCTGGCATCTGGGGCAAGAAACACTGAAGAAGATGGCGTCGGCCGATGCCTTTATACTCCAACCGTTCTGACATTGGAGAGGAGGCGACAGCAGTTGACGCCGGACCCAGACTTTGGAATCCGGCCGACCGAGGGCTGCCTGAGGCAGGACAACCCATATGTTATGACTGCAGTTGCATATCTATCGGACATCTACATTTATGGTAGGTACAAAACTGTACTTTTAGGAGAGATGGCAGGGGAGTTTTTAACCATATTGCTTTAATGATATCTTGGAAAGTGAGAGGATGTCTGAGGAGTGGAGAAGTGTTTTGGCACTGATTTTTAAGAATAAGATTCAATTAAAGATTCAAAGAAATGTTATTGTCATTTAGGACCACATAAGTGTAGCCTAAACAAAATTACAAATGTCTGCTCACGAGAGATATGCAGTGCAAATAACGTAGCTAAAACTGTATCAAAGAATAATATAAGAGAAAATAACACGTATGACATACAAGAGGTAGTTTACATTACAAAAACAATGATAAATAATAAATAAATGCCCACCATCAAACCCCATCACAGTTAAGATGGGGAATAAATACAGACTAGTGAATTGCAGCTGTTTAGTTACCATATTGCACGTGTTAACCTTAGACATGACTCAATATAGCCATCATATTGCATAATAGGAATACTTCAGTAATTGCTCAGAGCAGCAGGATTAAATGAAAAAACAGACTTAAGTGTATCAAGTATTATGGTTGGTGTCCCAGTTAATAAGCCTCACAGCTGTAGGATACAAACTGTTCCTGAATCTGGTAGTCCTACAGCAGAAGTTGCGGTACCTCCTTCCAGACACAAGTTGTGAGAACCAGTTGTGGGGCGGATGGGTATTTTGTATGTTCTCTTTCTTGCTTTTGTAAAGCAAAGCTCCTGAATAGAAGGGAGGTTTATGCCCAAGATTTTCTCACTCCCCCTCATCACCCTCTGTAATACCGTGCAGTTGCTGAGTCATGCTTTAAAGCTGCTAGTGAGGATGCTCTCAATAGCTTCCCTGTAAAAGGTGGTAAGAGCAGACAGTGGGAGCCTGGCCTTTTTGAGCTTTCTTGACTATATGGTTGGTATTAACAGTCCAGGAGAGGTCATCTGAGATGAGGTACAGTAAAGGCATTTTCCATTTGCCTTGTAGGTACAAAGTACAGGGTTTGATTTTGATCTAGTGTCAGTGGCTAGGTTTAAAATGGCCTTTCAGGGCAGTTAGTCTAGTATTCTCCTATGAACACCCATTCAGAATGAATGCAGTTACTGAGTATTAATTATTTATGGAATTATCAAAATGTCTGCACCTTGAGGACATGCAATAGATCTAGACCACTTTACATTTTAAATAATTAACATTAAGTGCATGTATTTATAGTAGATGTTGTCTAACAATTCCTGACTTAATGATTATAGACCATGTATCTGTGCAGATTTAGTAATCACTGTGGGTTAAACACAAAAAATAGCTGAAAATAAGAGACATTAAGGAGATGATGGTTTCAAGGCACAAGAAGACTGCATGAGGATACTACAGAACCTTCTATAAGTGTTCTCTTCCCACAACAGTTAAGGAGGGAAAGCTTATGAACTGCTCACCAGTGGTTATACTGTCATACATTACAGTTGCATTGATGACTACCTGACTTGAAGCTAAAGGTGTTACAGATACAGGCTTTTTCCTTAACAGGTACTGTGGCCTTGTAGAGTTTAGTGATCTATTTTCATTTGCCTTCTTAAATGAGATCTCCAAAGTCTTTACATTGTAGCTATGTTCTTCCAATGTAGTACTTTGTTCTGGTTCTTCACAGTTTGATGCATCATCTTATGAGTCACTTGGAGACAGCTGCACTCTGAGCTTCCAAAATACGTTGAAAAACTGATTTGAGTTGTATCACTGTACTTGAGTTGCATGTCTTTGGAAAAAAGCATTTTGAAGGAACATTGTTAAAATTATTTGATTTGTATTGTATGTGAAGGCCTGTTTAAGTAATGTTACCTCTATGGGCATAACAGCTTGAAGATTTGGTTTTCAGGTATGGGCAATGTGTTCGTCCTTTGTTTTTGTGTCTGCAAGATGGTTCTAGCTTGGTATCTGACAGACATTTAATCTGTGGTCAGCAATTACTAGAAAAAATGAAACCAAAACCTAAACCAATGGTTTGAAGTATTGGATATTGTAAAAAAAAAAAAAAAGATAAAAGAACTGGAAAAGGAAAGGAGCAAATTATGTAGAAAGAAATAGAATTTGTGGGAACTACACATGAGAATAATGTTCAGGAGTAGAATGGGTGAGGTTTAAGGGAAGGCTGGAATTCATTTTTTTTGTGCAAGTTTGGAGTGAATGACAGTTATAAGGAAAGGAAACAAATATTGAATATATGTAAATGAAAAAACATTAAGATGTTTTTCTATTAATGTATGTAGGGGTATGTCTTAAATAATAATTTAATGACTGTGTTTAAAAACTAGCATCTGTGGTCTGTTCTTTCCCATGCTTGAAACGTATAGCAGCTTTGTTTTAAGTAGCACACACAGCAGTACAATCTGCATCAAAGTAGGCATTCTGATAGCTGTGAAGTTTTTTTTTTTTTAAGATACTGGTTGATTACTGTACTTCGCAGCATAGGTTTCGAGTTGGCTAATTTTCTTTTTTTTTCCTTTTGTTCTAGCCTAATAGAGTTAGTATGGATTTAAAATAAAGTGAACTGTGGTTGAACTGTTTTTTTTTTAGCCCTCCCTGTCATAATCCATCAGTAAAGTGTGTACTGGTGTTGAAAGGGAGCGTGGCCCCTGAGCAGTACTAGAAAAGTAATATTTTATTGTATTTAAATTTCACTTAATCCTTCTGTATTCCGTTTATTTTTGTTGTGTAAATGACAGCCTTTTCCTAAGTAAACTGGTTAGTTGAGATTCAGTGGTGTCTTGAGTTTATCCCTACTAACAGCATTTCAGCAGATCAGTCTGTTCCTGTACTGTATTATTTTGCCTTGGGTACTGCCCAAACTGTTTGGGTTACAGAGCTGTCAGTTTTTATTTGATTTTTATCTTTCTTTGTGTCTAAGTATTATGGAATCTCACTAATGGATGGGCTTGCCTTTGCTCAACATTGTTGTGTCATTTCAGTGAATTTGCTACAGTGCCAGCCCCTCAGGATATTGGCAGCACTTGAAAAAACTTAATGGAATTCTTAAGTAATTCACCCCCAAGTCAGTAAAAGTAAAGCAGAGGTCATAAATTACCTTTGGAAGATGATGTACCTAGACTACTGTTATGTGGCTTCACTAGATGGGATTCCTGATAACCTTGCTAATTTTGCTGCGGCCACGGTGGAGCATTGCCACCTCACAGCAAAAGGTTCTCCGGTTCGATCCTTGGCTGGGGTGCCTTCTGTGCAGAGTCTGCATGTCTTCCCTGTGGTCGTGTGGGTTTCCTCCAGGTGATCCGGTTTCCTCCCATATCCCAAAGACATGCTGTAGGTTGAATGGACACTCTAAATTGGCCTTGGGTGTAAGTGTGCGTGCGTGTGTGCCTTCTGTGGAAGGTTGGGTGCCGGGCTGGCAACTCGACACCGTAAAACTCCACTGCCAGTCATGAGCGGACAAGGTGATCCGCTGTGGCGACCCCCTAACTGGGAAAAGCCGAAAGAAGAAGAAGAAGAATTCGAGAATATAAAGGCGAAGCCATGTTCCTGGTGATCACAAGGCATATGTAGCCTTATTGTTGCAGCTTGGTCCCATGGCTAGTAGCTAGCTAGAGGGTGACGGTGTATGCAGCAGTGGTTATTTCACGTCTGTTGTGAGTACTGCATGTTGGCTGTAACAAGGGCAGCAATAAACCCAGGATCAAACCATTAATCTTTTCCAAGTCATTTGTTCGGACATTCATTTTAGAAGTTGTTTTACAATGACATTTTCTTCCCGATGGCTTCATATCAGCAGAATTATAACAGCAGAGTGAAGATGAGCATATAAAGTGTGCAGCAGCTGTGGAAACAAAGCTCCAGTATTTAGCACGCTGGCAGTACCAGTCCCCATAAGGATGCAAGGTAGAGAGACAATAAACAGAAGAAGGGGAGTGCCTGAGGTTAAGAAAGTCAAACTAGGGGCAGAAATAGGTGGGAATACCAGGACTCTGGTTACTGGCAAGAAGTAGATTACAGCTTCTCATGTAGTGATAGAGGAATAAGGCAGGAGTCAAGGGTGGGAACCAAGGTATTTCCGCTGAAAAACTCTTGATGAAAGTAAGCTAATTAAGCAAGGGTTATTTCCTTAAAAAATAGTATGTTGGGATCAGGAGGTTGAGCATCAGGGGACCCTGAAAGCAGCTCTCAAGATCTTTAGGCAGCATGCAGTTTAGGGATTAGTGTTGAAGACGTTCCAAATAATTGGGGAAAATATACTATGGATGCCTTTGGCTATTAAACCTGTTTATTAAGGAAGTGTATTTCAGGCTTCATGTATGCATTTCTGTTGTAAGTAAAACATGTCTGATATGCTAAACCATAGGTCATAGTCTAGTCAGAAATGGTGTACTTATCCTTGTGAGTTTCTTTTATCTTCTTTTTAATGTTTCTTACCTGGGAAAATATGTTGAGTTGTTTTTAGTTTTATTGCGATTTAGGTCAGTTAGTTTTTATTCTATTAAATGTTGATCAAGTGGATAGGTATCATATAATCCATGTTTCTTTCTATCCAACCAATTATTTTTCAGTGCATGTTTATCTAGTCATGGTTGGGGGATGACAGAGACCTTTTCTGGCAACCAATGACATAAGTTGAGAAACAGTCCTGGGCAGAATTCTGGTCGATCACATGATACACATTTAGATGTACTTGGGCATACTGTTAGAATTCTGAAACTGGTAATATCACTGGGTTATTCATCTACCCATATGTGTTTGGGATGTGGGTAAAACTCATATGGATGTGGAAGGAAACATGCAGGCTTGACATGGAAAAGGCATCCCAACTGGGATTTTAACCCAAGAACTAAATGCTGTGAGGCAGTAATGCCAACTGCGTTACTACACTCTGCTGACTATGCATTTACTAAATGAAATTATAATAGTTAGAGAACAGTCTGTATTCAAATTTAATTGTTTTTAAAAATGCACCCTGTTTATGTTCTGTGGCAGTCCAGCTGGCAAAGTAAGTAGAATTATGTAGACAGTATTGCCCCCTCTCCCCCATGTTGTGAACTACTTTAGAGTAAGACAAGTGTCTTGAGTCATAGCACAGATAACTCTTGTAGAACTAAGCTAAAACATTGTATACCATTCTGGAGAGGGATTTGCTAATCAGTCAAATTTACCAGGAAATGTATTTTATAAATGGAAGAAAAACATAGACTTTTACACCAGTATCTTAAATATAACCTTTTGAAGTACCCTTTGAATCACCCTCTTTCTTTTTCACGGTACTAAGAGGAATACTGAGAAACAGAGAACTTTCCCAGGTGGCACCTTCATTTTACTGGGGTACGTGAACTAGGCAGCTGCCTCTACTAATAGGAAGACAGGCTTCACTGCGGAAATGGATTGGTTAGATGCCTTCATCTATGAGGATAAGCTGTCCACTTTCCACATCTAAGGCACTGCAGTGGTCACTCATTCTTCTCCAAAACTGAGCCATAACTAGGTTTGTGTTTTTAACCAGTAATTTGTTATCTTTGTGCTAGCCTCCTACTCAGTGCGTTTGTGCTAACCCCCTACTCATTGCGTTTGTGGTAACCCCCTACTCATTGCGTTTGTGGTAACCCCCTACTCAGTGCGTTTGTGGTAACCCCCTACTCAGTGCGTTTGTGGTAACCCCCTACTCAGTGCGTTTGTGCTAACCCCCTACTCAGTGCATTTGTGCTAGCCCCCTACTCAGTGCATTTGTGCTAGCCCCCTACTCAGTGCATCAACCCCTTCTGCAGTTTCAGCACATACTCTTTTCATGCCATTCCCCAGCATTGCACCTTGCCATTCCTGAGCATTGTAACTGATGGCACGTATGGGCACTCAGCTCTGTGCCGATGGGTAAGAACACATTTTAACTTTGGCATTAGACCCACCCCTGCTGTTGTCACTCACAAAATGTGGGGCATGATATTATAGTCGATGAGGTGTGGTTCGGTTTGCATACTGTAATATTACTGAGAGCTCAGAATACTATGAGCAGAAGACTGGACGCTTTTTTCATATATCCTTTGGGAGAAAAAACGTGGGTCAGGTGTATTTCAGATGTTATTTTAAACCAGAGAGGTGTGTGGATGGAATATGAAACCAGGACCTCTCCATCTATGGTTGTTGAAATGAGACTCAAGCTAGCCACTGAATGCACTACAGTTGTATATGGCTTTACTGAAAATACAGAGGACCACAGCCTCTGCGCCACGGTCCATGTTCAAAGGCAAAGGAAGAAAATTGCTGATTCCTAGTAGAGGTTTTACCTCCGGGGTGTTGTTTCATCAGAACCATGTTCTCTGCTGATTCCTGTGATTTTTCTAGAAGGCGCATTGTGAAAGAGGAAATGTAACTACTGCTGTGCTAAGGCTTTCTTCTTTTCCTCTTCGTCGATTTCAAGAACTCATAAATTTGAATGACAAACTGCAAGGGGCCCTGAATGGAGAGTCTTTAAAGGCTACCTTGGCACCATCTGTGAATGGAGTAATGTGGAGGCAGGGCTGTTGCTGTATGGTGATGCTGGCTCCTAACATCCTGGCATACCCATCCACTGCCTTGAATATGAACCTGTTAAGTTACCCTTTAGTAGAAATTGAAGAATCCTGTTCCGTATTTTTTAAAAGTTATTATCAAGCATCTACTCTGTAGGATGATGCACTTCTAAAAGCTCTCACTGAATCTACATATAATCATACCTCTCAATCTCTTAGCACAGGAAATCTGGACAAAGCTAAAAATGAGGGAACAAAGGCCCAAAAATAGGGACAAGTTTTAAATATCATTCTTATAAACTTAGAAAGTTGCTAGAACATCAGCTTTTGTGTTAGCATGCATTTTCTGAAGGATATTAAGTTTGAAACTCGTGTATTTGTCATTATTTAATGATTTCAGTCCTAGTGATTTTACCAGAAAAGCACACATTTTATAATGAATAGGCGAAAAATATGAAGCAAATATCTGGACATTGTCAAAATCTGGACATTTGAGAGGTATGCATAATGCTCAACACTTTCACAGATAGACAGCATCAAAACCTGACAAACAGCCTTCAGTCAGGTGTAATACTAGATTGTTCACCTTCCCAGAAGCAACTGACATAGTATCAGGGTGTTTGTGTTCCCGTGCACAGTAAGTAATGCCTTGAAACATGTTTATCAGTGATGGCTTTACACAGGCCTGATGTGCTGTGTTGCAGACCTTCTGTTGCTCTCTCTGTCTGGTGAGACAGGACTGAATTGATGAACTGTCCCACTGCGCCCTTCATTAACTTTGGTAAAGAGACTGAGTTCTTAAGACAGCCCATCAGTCTGCTTGAGTTTAGGCTCATCAGATGCAGAAAGAAAGGAAGGAGCCTCCTCTTTATTCTTTGTGCTGTTAATAATCTGGCATGGGTGTTATGAGTTCCATTTTGAGGGGAGCTTCTTTGTAGCTGGATAATCTGGCAGAGAGACGTTTCTGTTTTTAATTGGCCAGATTGGTCAACACATGCAGGAGGTGGTGGATTAACCAAGATATGGACCACCAGTAATCTTGGAGACAATTTGGCATGGTTTGTTGAGGTGAGAAGGATGGAGTCTGACAGGAAGGAGATACTGCTTATGAAGAGATGGTGATTTGCATAGCAGGACCCGAATGAGGCAATTCCACCTTCCTGTAATATTGTTCGGAGGTGACAACTTAAATAATTTTTTGAAGGTTTACAGAACAAAATCTGGCAGGACATTCACCTGTGAAATAGACACCTGCTCTGCCAATTCCAGATGAACAGACTGATATCACATAGATCCCTGTCAGAGACCGATTCTAGAGAAGCTGATGCCACATAGATCACTGTCAGAGAGACAGATTCTATTGAAGCTGATGCCACATAGATCATTGTCAGAGGGACTGATTCTAGATAAGCTGATGCAAGAGGGCCTGAGATTTTGGGGCTGATGTCTACTTTACTGACATCATTGCAAATGGAATCCTTTTGACATGGGTGTGACTGTGTGGTGAGATGTCATTTAAAGGTGAAGTCTAGGTCTGGCACCTAGCTGTTAAATGGCAGTCACCATCTTGTAATAATGTATTTCTGGTCATGTCAGCATCCTCCAACTTGGATGAGGATAGGTTATAATGGCATCTGTTAAGACTAAAGTGCATGAGTTAAGAAAGGCTCTGAAGGCGAAATGGGCTCAGGTCAAGAAGATAGCGTATCTGTCTTGGACAGGAAGCTCAGCATGAATAAAAGTGGAGAGCTTAGCCTTTGACTCTGCCTTCTGCTCCATTTATGTTGCTCATTTCAGAGGAACGGGGACAAAAATGTAAGGCAAAATCGAGCACAGTTGAGAAATATTCAACGTAGTTTTAAGGAATGACAAGAACAGTGGTGTGAGAGAAGGGCTAAATCTTGGCTACTAAGGATGAATGTGATTAATGGCATCCTGTAATACAGGGTTTGATCCCTTCAGCCTCTGTTTGCCTGCTGTGTGACTCTGAGAAAGTCACCTACCTAACCAGAGAGTGCTCCTGGTTCACCTCTGACAAAAGGCTTTTCTCAGTTGGTTTACCTGGTTATAACTTAACATAAAATTTAAAAATCTTCTGTCCTTATTCCTCTTTAGATACTTTGACCAATCCAACTGTTCTCTCCAGATGAGTTTCTTGATCCTTGATAGAGACACTGATTTATGATTTTTAAAATAATGAAATTTCGTTTTCTTGATGTTGAATCCAGGAATTTTATTGGTATGTTCTAAGTGCAATTTCTCCTTGTTACCATTTTTCCATTAAGTTCTTGGAACATCTAAATTCTAAATATAGAATACTTTGTAAAACAAACTGACTGTATTATAAGTAGTATATGTAAGTAGAAATGCAAGTTATGATGAACTGCTGTGGCCTAAAATGTCATGTCTTCCAATACTCAGGTAATCTGGATTTTGGATATTCTGGTATTTTTCTTGGAAAAAAGGAAAATATTGTCCTTTATTCTTACTTGTACATGATAGTTGAGCATAAGCATTGCATATATGCATGGGTCTATATTTTAAACTCGAAAGCTTAAACAAGTGAACGCTCTTTTATTGAGTTTTAAACATCGAAACCATTAAATAACGAAGACTTGGAACAGCAATTTTTTCCCCAAAGAAATAAATCACTGCTCCGCAAAAAAAAAAAAACAAATGCAAACACAAAATAAAGTGGAGGAAATGGCAAATACCCAAAAATGGCCCAGTGATTTTTTTCCCTGGGAAAAAAAATCGCTGTTACGTGTCTCCACTATTTAGTGGTTTCGATGTTTATAGCTCGATAAAAGAGCATTTGCTCTCTTAAGCTTTCGAGCTTATAATATAGACCGATATGCAGTAATAATCCTTTTGTGCTTTTCCAGTTGTTTTGTTGAAGATAGAATGAATCTGCTTTGTAATGTCTCTCACTGCAACTTGTGGGCCTGAAGATTCAACCATATTTCCTTTAGAAATACTAAGTCAGGTGTTGGTATCCATTGCTCAGAGTGATGTCCAGTCTGACTTCCATTTGAAGGTCTTTGTCTGGTGGCATGAAATAGGTCTTTGTCAGAGGCTTTGAATAAATTTGGATGTATGCTCATGGGGCTGTGAAGCCTTTCAGTAATAACTACACCCTTGAACAGTCAGGGATGGTGGGTGTCGTCGTCACTTATTGAATGACACTAACCACCTTTGGTAGCTTCTTGCATTTCTTCAGGACTATGTCCAAAGCAGGGGATGAGTATGAGATGCCATAGCAGCTGTATGGGTCAAGGCCTCAAATCTCTTCCTGCCTAGGTAATTCCTAGGGAAACTCTTCCATCATCTAAGTGTCTTTCAGCTAAAGCCCTGATAATAATCATCATTTTGTATGCTGTGCTCCAGGCCTAGATAAATACACACTGGCTGTAGTAATCTTTATGAAGTGGGTAACATTTGCATGAAAATAAATGGTCATCTGAGCCCCCCCCATGTACACACACCTTTTAAACAGTAAAATACAATAGTGTTGAACAAATGGGATATAAAATGCTTTTCCCCATTGAAGTATGTCACTATTCTTATCTCCGGAGCAGGCCAGTGATGCTAGATTACAGAACTTCTCAGGTGTTTCATGACCCCAAACTGTGGCAAGAGAAATATGATGACAAGGGAGGATGCCTGCTTGTTCCGGGTATCGTGCTGTTATCACCAAGGGTCATGTGGCTGTCTGACCTCAAGGGGGAGAATGCTAAGCTGCTGAAGTTGAGACAGACGTGGCTCTTCTGCAAGAAAAATCCCAGTAGTCAATGCTACTGCAGCAACATACTCTGATTTCAGCACCAAGGCAAATTGAAACTTCACAGACAGTTATTTTGATATAAAAAATTACCCCAGCTTGGTCTGTTTTTGCTTTATCAGGCCTGCTCCAGAGTTGTGGAATTAGGCTGTCATTTTTCCAGGAGCCAGGCTCCACCACCCACTTCTCTTATGTTTAACCTAAGTTCTAGACTGAATCAGATAAGTGAAAGTGTATCAGAGTGCTGCAGAGGTCCACAGCAGTGTGTTAACAGTATAGAAGAGGAACTGTATAAATAGATTTGCCCCATTTTGCTGTCCATGACAAATAAAGCAAAGTACACAGAATGAGAGGTTGCATTGCTGCAAAGAATCCTGATCAAGGGCCTATCCTTGTGGCATAGAGAGCCCTGGCAACCCATGTTCAATTAGAGTCAAAGGTATATGAAGGACTGGGTGGGGGAGAGAATGCAATGCTGTTCAAGTCCATCCACCCATGCACTATCCCTTTTTTTCCCCCCATTTTTGCACATGGGGTCAGGGTGTCAAATCAACAGTGATAAACATCTAGACCCAATGTTCACACCACTAAGTGGCTAGCCCTGTTGCATTTGTTCTTCCATATCACATGTGTGTGCACCTACACTCACACCTATAAAGAATTTAGTGTGTCCAGTTCACCTACTGCATGTCTTTGGTATGTAGAAGAGAACAGGAGCATCTGGAAAAAAAACACGTGAACACAGAGAGAACATGCAGACTCCACATAGATGTCACCCCAGACTAGTATCAAACCATAGATCCACTTACTGGGAGGTGACAACTCTACACTTGGTGCCACTGGTCAGGTACTGCCACAAAATTAACCGGTAGCTTGGATACTGGAGATCTCATTGTGTGGGAAAGGAGTGACTGAGTGGCTAAATGCAGTGCTCTTTTCTTGGGCAGGATGATGATTTTTGCCATAGACAGACACCCATTCCTGAAGAGTGAAGGGTGGTACCATGGCTACATTCATGCTGTTTAGTTCTAGTAGTGGGGACAGGGTGTGGAGCAGACACCTCAGAGTTGGGTGCACAGACGTATTCTTTTGTTAGCATGAGATGATATTACATACACTACCTATTGTGAGGGATGGTTCACCCCCTTTGAATTCCAATTTCTCTCACATATTTAAAAGCAACATTCTGTGGTAATTGAACTGTATTAACATTGGAAAGATGAAAAAACTGGAAGCTATCCATTCTTAGTGACAGGTAATTTTTATTTTGTGAAAAATGCCTACATATATTTTCACATTCCTATACACTATGAATAGTATTGACTTCAAAATGTCCATGATACTGGATCAAAATGTCCATGATACTGGATATTTTTAAGTTAATTCTCCTTTGATATATTTTTTAATGTGTGGCATGGTCCTGATTTAAAATGGAGCAAAATTAAATTTTGTTTAACCAATGCAATATATGAATCGGTTATTAATCAAGACTGTGTTATGGGTCAGTTAAAACAAGGGAATTCAATGCAGGTTAGCACTGGTTGTGACTAACTGTTTTGTAGATTTATGTCTAATTAATGGTTTTGTTAAGTCTGGTTGTTCTGATTTACTGAAAATATAGGAACAATTGTGCATCACTCAGGTTTTCTGCTTGTCCCAGAAGTAAGGAAGTTTTACCAGCTACTTGTTATAACAAGAGCAGAAGCTGTAATTCCCTACACCTGCAGCTAATGTCGATGCTGGGAGGGTCCACTCAAGGTTACAGGTAAGGCTTCTGAATGTATCAACACTGCATTGAGTTTTCTTTCCACAGCCACAGCTGGCAACAGCTAATACTCACAAACCAAGTTGATCCCAGTGGTTTTCCCGTAACAAAATAACTTTTGTACTTACTTAAAATGATACCTTGCACACAGTGCTTTCCACAGAGGTAGGTAATTCCAGTTTATATTCTGATTGTGTTCTAACCATACTGGTGATGCAGTAACATAAACAAAATTAAAAGGCATAAACATGAGCAGTGGTTTATGTAGAAATTTTAAACTACAGTAGTCTTAGGCCAGCTATTTTGGAATTGTGTGTATGTTACTGGTTTCTGTTTATAGGGTATTTTTCTGTGATATAACTGAGTTTGTCACTTTCACAAAATATTGGATGCACTTTGGGAAAGTGGAGTTTTCATTTTTTTTAGACACTTGCATTTATATCTTTTAATCTTTTATCATAGTGGCAGTGGGCATTTCTGTAGTTTTAATTTTTAGATTGTGTAGCAAATAAGGTTTCTGTATACAGAAATAATCTTTCATTTCAGAAACATCCTTCATATAGGAGATCTTTAAAGGTAGTTTGTTTACATATAAACTAATGGTGGATGAATGGATATAAATTACTTGTGGACGTGGTTTTCTTGTATTCTTTCTACTATTCATTTTGTGGGTGGCCTATGTTTATGCTGCACTTTAAGATTGCAAATCAGTTAATTGCATATTGTAATCTTTTGGACAGAAGGAAATGATATGTTTCTAGATATACTTCAGGACTGCTGTCAGGGTGCTGCAGAGAAATGGATGTAAAAGTTTTTTTTTTGCCCCCCCCCCCCACAGTTTATCTGTACTGCCTGTATTTACTTTTGCTTGCTACAAAGTGATGCCCTTGAGTTTGACCTGTTGTCTTCACAAAAAGTGGTACTTCAAAAGTTAGTTTTAACTCCACTAGGCGTGTGTGTGTGTGTGGGGGGGCGTGCTGGGGGGTAGTAGGATTTTTGTTAAAGTCTGCATGATACATGACATTATCACTGTTAAATGCAACATAGATAAATTACTTCTCAATCACCAGTACTTGGCTGGATCATTGAGTGGCTAGTAGCAAAGTTGCATCAGTGATGGATTAGGTGGTTGTCCGTTATTTCTTACAATCGTATTTTGTTGTTTGGGAGTTTCTGTATTCTTATGGCATTTTTGATCTTTTCCTTCCCTTTTCTATTTTTTGTTATTACTATTGTTATTTTTTGAAATGTAATTAATAGAAACAGACTGTTTTTATCTTGATGTGTTTTGTATTTTGTATGTGTTTCCTATTGTAGTCCGCTGTACCTCTTGACTGACTTGTTTACCTGGCCACAAGTTGGAAACCCTCAGCCTTGTTATGTGTATGGATACTTTTCCATAGCAGCAAACTTGCTTTAAGAATGCACTTTGCACTGTATGCCATTTTCTTAGTAATCCTGAAGAAGTTTGGGGTGTGAGTGAGAGAGAGAGAGATAGGGAGAGACTGCAAAGGTGAAGAAAAAGAAAGTTTGCTTGAACTGTTACGCCTTGTCTGAGTTTGAGCCATGCATTGCAGATATGCCTACAGCAGCTGAAACTACTTTTTTTCCCAGCTGAAAATCCATTTTGGCCTTTCAGACCCATATGCTCTAATTTTTTTCTCTCCAACTACGCTAATGCATTTGTCAGCTATATGACTTCAGTAGGCTGAAGGCATGAAGCAGTGGTTCCCACTCTTTTAATAAATCAAAATGGGAGGGGGTCGTTTGTCTTTTACCCAATAGCTGTAGTGCTACCTGCTGCCCAGTTTAATTATATTTTTGTTCCTATGTGGTTTGTTGTTCTAGACTTTGCAGCGCCATGACACTGAGTGCAACTTTGCATTGTTTTGAAAGTGTGCATAAATTATGAAGTTTTAAAGGTCCGTCTGCTGCTGTTGGTACTCTAGATTTATCAGTCTTGTTGGAGGGCACATAAAACAAAGAACAGCAAATAAAGAGCTACCCCCTTTGTCTTTTTTCTCCTTGACCCTGCAGAGGAGGTATTTACGTTTAACATATCAAAAGAGCCAAGTAAATTATAACAGTTTGTTACAGTTCTAACAGGCTTGACCATTTGATGTCGCTGTTTGGAGTTGGATATGTTTACCATGTGTTGTACTATTTGTTGTATGTATGGTGACAACATTTTTTTGTTGTTTGAGAGAGACAAGGGAATTTGCTCTCAAGCACATATGGCTCCATGTTATAATTGCTAGACCTATAAATGCGAGTTTAGCACTTATGAAAAATAAACAACAAATCCAGTGAGCAGCAGCAAATTTCAAAACTTACTATATTCTTTTTTTTTTTTTTTTTTTTTTGTAATATGCACCCCTGCACACCTGCTACTAATGTTAACGTTGAGATCATTGTACCCTGGAGTAAGGGGAATATTCACAAGTACCAATCTCAGACTTTTTGTATACATAACCTCCTGCTTCATGTATTTAGTCTCACTGTTCCAAGGATTGCATTTGTATTACCAGCTTCTATGTTATTTGTTATGTAATCTCTCTCTCTCTTTTTTACACATTTGTGATTTAGAAGAATTCCAGAGAGTATATAGACTTCCCATCTGGAAAGTGTTGTAATATTATGTTGCAGAGTTTGCATGTACTGGCCTCTGCAGCTTTTAGAGTTTTCAGCAGTCCTTTTGTACATTGTCATTATTTTTAGAAATCAGCTACTGAAGTGTGTGTGTGTGTCCATGTGTTATCAAGCTGTAACATTTAAGGATCTAAACTTCTCTGACACAAAACATGTTGGAGGAAACCGGTAGGTGTCTCTGAGATTCTCCCTTCTCTGGACTGGAACATACTCACCTTTCATGTGAAGCAGAGATTCTTTTCTTACCCTGTTCAAACACAACCTGGATCAGTAGATGGGAACTCACAAATTCACCCTTGGCTTGTCACCTGTGTCCCTCCAACATGTTTTGTTTATGTCGCAGACTAGATTTTGATCCTTAGACTGGGTAATTCAAGTGCTGTTTGTTTTGTGAATGTGTATCCGATCCTTCAGGGCTGGATCGGAGAATGCCTTGTAGGTTAGGCATAGATTTTACCACACAATAGTCTGTAGGAGACTGACTACAGAGACAGGGCTTTGAGGTATTCAGCATAGAACATGTTATTTACACTCAGTTTCTTCACTAAAAGAATACAAAGACACAGGCATATACTAAAGCCATTCTATTCTTTGGGCATTGAAATGTGGAAAAATCGAGGCATAAATGGGTAGACTTAAAAAGGCTTGAGGGCTGTTGGGAACCTCTATGGGCATTCCAGCTGCTGCAGATGCCTATTCAGGTACATGCCAAGGGTTGCATTGTACTCTGTTACTGGTTTGAAGGCTGAATATATTGGCACTATGATCTCCTTAGATTGGATGCCATGCTCTTACTTATAAGTTGTGCCATGTAGAAGGATTTTCTCATCACTGTGGACACATGGTGATCAAAGTTTAATTGCTGTCAAACAACTGAATTCCAAGTCCCTGACCATTGGGTCTACTCAAGGGAGTGTTATCAGTGTTGTCAATTTGCAAGAGTTGTTGTCTTCTCAAAGGGTATAATTATGCTTTTTTTTGCATTTTGTTTTAGGCCACAGCTCTGGCACCAGACGTTTGTCTGTGTTAGACCCTCCTGAAGAGTATCTACATCTTTAGGGGATGAAGTAATTACAACCAGCTTACAGTCAGCAAAACTGGTCTGCCAAAGGCTATCTACATATGCCTTGACCTCAGAGAAGTATATTCCAAACAGTAGAGGTCTCAGTACTGAGGTCTGTGGGACATCACTAGTAACAGCTTTCTTTTGGAGGTGGATTTCCCTACCATCTCCATCAAAAATAAGTGCGTATCTTCTGTAAACCTTTTGGCCTCCTTTTGAGAGTGTAATGGCAAGGGACATGAAGAGAAACATTGGATGTTCTTAGTCTCCCATTGCTGCAGTCCTCACATATGGGTACTCCGCTGTCCACAATCGGCCCGGATACCAAAGGGCTAGAACCGGCGTCGGTCATCGGCGCCCGAGACTGACGACAGTACGTGCCAGTACAAATGCGCATGACCGACGCCATAACCTCAGTCTTTCTTGCCGCATGGTCCTAAGCAGAAGCAGCATTTGCAAGTGCCGTTCGGCGTTCTGGAATTGTCGGTTTTCGAGTTTCAGACCGGAGACCAAGTTGGGCTAAGTACCCCGTTGGGGACATTTTGTCTTTTTCTTGCCTCAGTATTGCCGGATGTCAGAAAAAGTTAATAACTGTATTTCTTGTGGGAAACAGATTCCTCATAGGGATTACCATTCACTCTGCATTCCTTGTTTAGGGCCTGAGCACGACGTTGTTGGGTGTCGCTTTTGTGCTACTTTTAACAAGCGTACTATTAAACGTCGGTTGGACTGTGCTAGGCTGGTGTTTGGTAAACGTTGTAATTACAACATGCCGTCGGATTCTCCGACGACTGGTTCTTCTAAGAAACGCAAAGAAAAGTCTTTGCGGTCCAAACTGGATGAGTCGTCCACTCTGGACGCCGGTTCTGTAGTGCCAATGGCTACTTCAGCGGCTCCTTCTGAAAGTTTACCTGAGTCTCAAGGGGAGCCTTTGTTACTGCAGGAAGTGGCTTCTCCTGTATTAGGCCAGGCTGAGGGTGCTTCTCTAATGTCAGTGGTTCCCTCCCCTCATAGGGTAGTTAGTCCTCCTCCTTCTCAAAGCAAAGCCTATTCTAGGTCTAAGTCTGCCCCTGCTGGTGCTAGTCCCCAGGGTCCAGCTCCTAGGAAGCACATGTTAAAGATGGCTGAAGATTTGATTACTTTAATTAGGGGTTCTATGCCCCCCCCCCTGCGGAGAGGCCCAGGGTAGAGACAGAGTTGGAGGGTTTGGTTCAGTCTTCCAATGAGTCAGATTCCTCTGTAGAAGAACTTCAGGATTTCCCTCCCTATTCTGATTCGGAGGCTGAGGACACTACTCCCTCTGCATCTCCTCCGGAAGATTTTTCTTTCTCTGAGACTTTGCATTCCATGAGGGAACATTTCAAATGGGAGGGCCAGGATTATTCTGATTCTCGTAAAAGACTAAGAGAATTCTTGTTTTTGCCTCAGCATAGGCCCTTGGCTATTCCCCCTGTACTGGATGTTGTTCAGGATGTATTTTCTGAGGCTGCCCTTAGCCCAGATTCTCTGCCTCCTGCCCCGGTTAAACCAGATAGATACTACAGGGTTCCGGAAGCTCACAAGTACTTATATAAGAGTCCTAGGGCTGATCCAGAAACTATTACTCAAGGCCCCAAAGGTGTTAGGGCTTCTGTGGTTAAGAATCCAGTTCCTCTGGACAAGGATGCTAGAGCCCTGGATAGGTGGGGTAAAAAACTGTATACCTCTTCTACTTTGGCTATGAGAGCTTTAAATTGTCAGTTTCATATGCTCCGGTATCAAAATTATTTGCTGGGCCAATTGAAATGTAAAGTTGATGCTTTGGCTGAGGGTATTGAATGTAAGGAGCTTCAGGATTTAGTGCATGCTTCAGACCAAGTTGGTAAGCATTCTTTGCAGTGTGGTTTTGATGCTTTACAGGCTTCTTCCAGGGTGGCTGCTACTAGTTCAGTTGTTCGTAGGCATGCTTGGCTTAAAGATCAGACCTTGTCAGAGCATGTTAAGGCTCGAATTATGGATGCTCCTCTACAATCTGATGTTCTTTTGGTCCTCCAGTAGAATCAGTTTTGAAAAAAATGGAGGAAAAAGCTAAGTCTATGCAGACAGTTAAGGACTTTTTACAGGTTCAGCCTCCTAAGTTCAGTAGGAATTGGCCTGCTAAGGGATGGTCTTTCCCCTCTTCGGATTATCAATCTAGGGGCAGGTCGAGGCGAGGTAGAGGTAGGGCTTCCTCTCAGGGCCCTGTTACTTTTAGGTCTTTGAGTTCTTCTACCCCTTCTGCCGGGGAGGGCAGTGGTCAGTCCTTTCGGAAACAGACCCAATGACCCGTGTCTTCAGCTGCCGGACTCTGCCTTGCTGGCAGCCCCTCTAGGAGGAAAGCTGAGACTTTTCAAAAGGAATTGGCATTTGGTTACCCAAGACAAATGGGTATTGGACATAATAAATCGAGGCTACAAATTTTATTTTCACACATTCCCTCCTTTCAAAGGTATGCCGGATGTGCCTCATCAGCAAAGACTGGGAGCACAGACACAAATTTCTTCTCTGCTTCAGTTGGGAGCAATACAGGAAGTACCTTCTGCAGAAAGAGGCACAGGGTTTTATTCCCGTCTTTTCTTAGTGCCAAAGAAAGGAAGTACTTGGAGGCCAATTCTGGACTTGTCCATTCTAAATACCTTTCTGGAAATTCCAAAATTCAAGATGTTAACACTGCAACAGCTGTTACTATGCTGGGCAAGGATCACTGGATGGTGACTCTGGATCTCTCAAAGAGGCCTATCTTCACATTCCTATCAGGCTCAGTTGCAGGAGATTCCTGAGATTTCGGAATGGGAATTTGCATTATCAGTTCTCTGCATTGCCCTTTGGCTTGTCTACTGCACCCAGGGTATTCACAAAAGTCCTGGCTCCAGTAATAGCTTTTCTCAGACTAACAGGGATTCAAATTTATCCTTATCTGGACGACTGTTTGATTCTGGCTCAAGGCAAGCACGAACTTCTTCAACATCTGCAGTATGTAATGACAGTTTTGAGATGCCTAGGGTATTCTGTGAACGAAATAAAGTCCAGTCTAGTACCCTCACAAGAGATGTTTTTTCTGGGTGTGAAACTGAATACAGCTGCTCAGATGGCATTTCTTACCCCGGACAAACAGAGAAATCTTCACCTATACTTCCAACAGCTATCAGTAATGTCCAGGCTGACTGCAAGGACAGTCCTTCAAGCCTTGGGGTTCATGGCATCTTGCATTCTAGTACTTCCCAATGCCAAACTGCATATGAGGAAGCTACAATGGTATCTCAAAAGCGTTTGGACTCAACACTGCCACGATTTGGACACTGTCATTCGGATTCTACCTTGCATTCAGAAAGAATTTCTGTGGTGGGCTCAGGAATGTCACCTAAACAAGGGGCTCTCTGTGACCCAACGAGAGGCAAGTCAGATATTAACGACAGCTGCCTCGGAGTCAGCCTGGGGAGCTCATTTCAGAGGAAAATGGATTCAAGACCTTTGGCCCCCAGAGCTACTTCACTTGCATATCAACATGAAAGAGATGCTGGCAGTTCAATTTGCTTTGGAAGGATTCAAGAGCCTACTTCAACCAGGACTGGTGTTGATTCGAACAGACAACACGACTGTCATGTGGTACATCAACAAGCAAGGGGGAACTCATTCTTACCCTCTTTGCAGACGAGCAATGCGGTTATGGGAAACTGCTTTGAATCTGCACATCACTCTTCGAGCACAGTTTCTGCCAGGAGCACAAAATTCTTTAGCAGATGTTCTGAGCAGACAGATTGTGGATCCTCACGAATGGAAATTGGACCCTCAGATATTTCTTCAGTTGACAATGGCTTGAGGAACTCCGGACATAGATCTGTTCGCTTCTCCTCTGAATTTCCAACTGCCACTGTTTTGCACAAGGCTATTTCATCCAAAAGCCTGGAAAATAGATGCACTATCCTTCAGTTGGAGCAACCTTCACGTGTATGCTTTTCCTCCTTTGCCTCTTCTTCCAAAGGTGCTGTTGAAAGTCAGGAGGGACAAACCTTGCATGATCCTTATAGCACCGGATTGGCCTCGTCAGCATTGGTACCCTCTGTTGAGGAGCTTAATTCATGTACCACCTTGGCCATTACCACAGATTCCTCACTTATTGTCTCAGGAAAACAATCATTTTCTCAATGTCAGGGTGCAATCCCTGCACCTGACAGCCTGGCGCATTCTGTTGAAGGAGGACCTTCGGCTCCCTCAACAAGTTCTGGATGTTATTTTAGAAGCCAGGCGTCCTAGTACTCGAAAAGTTTATGCTGGTAAATGGAAGAGATTTTTTCTTTGGAGTTCAGCTAAAGGCTTTGATGTCGAATTGCCTAATTTGAGTTGTACATTGCAATATTTGACTGTTTTATTGGACAAGGGTTTGTCCTTTTCTTCTGTAAAAGTGCATGCTGCAGCTATTTCTGCTCACTATGATTGTGACCCTCCTTTATTTTCACATCCATTGGTTAAACAGTTTCTTAGAGGGGCAAAGAATATAAGATCCCCACGGAGAGCTCCTACTCCTACCTGGGATCTTAATTTTGTTTTGGAAAAGCTGACTCTGCCTCCTTTTGAACCTGCAGCTACAGCTGAATTGCAGTTGTTGTCTTGGAAGACTGCTTTTTTATTGGCTGTTACTTCTGCTAGAAGGGTATCTGAATTACAGGCCCTCATGGCAGTGGAACCTTTTCTGATTTTTCACAATGACAGAGTTTCCTTACGTACTAATCCTACTTTTCTGCCTAAAGTGATTTCTAATGTGGCGTTGAACCAATCTATACATTTGCCTACTTTTTATGCTAACCCCCAAAATGAAGGGGAAAAATTTTTGCATTCTTTGGATGTACATAGGCAGTTAAGGTATTATTTGAGCAGAACCAAAGAGTTCAGAAGATCTCAACAATTGTTTGTTTCTTTTGCTTTGACTTCACGAGGGAAAGCTGTCTCGAAACAAACTATTTCCAAGTGGATTGGCCATTGTATTGCGTTTTGTTACTCTCATCATGGAAAGGATGTTCCAGTTGGGATCAGGCCTCATTCTACTAGGGCTACGGCCACTTCTACTGCTTTTTTGAGAGGGGTAGCTACTAAAGACATTTTAGAAGCAGCTACTTGGAGTTCTGTACATACCTTTACAAATCATTATCATTTACCTCTTTATTCTAGGTCTAGGGCTGGGTTTGCCACTGCAATCTTACAGGGCATGTCAGCAGCTCCTGATGTTATTTAGTTGACCAGCCTCCCTTTTTTCCGTTGCTCTGGGATTCTACCCATATGTGAGGACTGCAGCAATGGGAGACGAAGAACATAGTACAGTTTGTACCTACCATAAATGTAGATGTTCGAGGATCTCCATTGCTGCAGTCCAATTTTCCCTCCCTCCTTCCCCCCTTTTCTTTTTAGGCTGGGGTTTGGGTGGTGTCTTTTGTATTCTGACATCTGGGGCAAGAAAGACTGAGGTTATGGCGTCGGTCATGCGCATTTGTACTGGCACGTACTGTCGTCAGTCTTGGGCGCCGATGACCGACGCCGGTTCTAGCCCTTTGGTATTCGGGCCGATTGTGGACAGCGGAGTACCCATATGTGAGGACTGCAGCAATGGAGATCCTCGAACATCTCCATTTATGGTAGGTACAAAACTGTACTTTTTATATGAAAACTAAATCGGGTTAATTATTAAAATTGCTGTATGTCTGCACTTGGCATTCAGTATGACAGAGTAAGGTTAGGGTGTGAAGAGGGTGCCCGAGCCAAACACAGTTTTGATATTGGTGCCTTGGTATGCAAAAGGTTGTGAGCTCCTGGCTTAGACTGACTTTTATAGACAATTGTTTTTATAAGAAATGTAAGAACTGATGCACACTTATTCATAATGGGTGGGGTTTAGTAGCTGCTGTTTTAAAACACTACAAATGAGTATTTATTTATTTATTTATTTATTTATTTGCATTTGTTTACCGGGATGGCCCAACTGGGCCAGGAGTGGCCATTTTCAGTGGAGTCCCGGGGAGAAAAGCTCCACATATAAGACAATTCACATGCAACACAGACTTTACATTAATAGAGACATTTGGTGCATATAATTGGCAGCTTATATTAGTTGACTCCAATTTTAAATTTGGGACTTTTGATTTTTTTTTTCTGTATACTTTTTACCCATCCCCGCCCCTGTCTGCTAAACCTCACCAGTCACACTCAAGCCCATTTTTTCAGGGCAGTCCATGTGAAGGTGCATCTTAGGCAAGCAGGAGGTCCAACCCCTCTCATGGGTGGGGGATGAGTGACCTGCATCACCATGGGAGGAACTATTATGCTATCTCCTATGTACATGTACATCACCCTACACTTGCTTGAGTCAGTGGCTTGGTGCACTACACACACACACACACACACACACACACACACACACACACACACGCACTTCATCTGGAGGACTGTTACAGCTGGGGAAAAGCTCCATCTCCTCTGCCCTCAGGGTGAGCACACCTGTTATCCCAGTCAGCACTATTAGGTGCCTAACTAATCAAACTCTGGTCACTTGGGTCATAGTCAGGGCTTTGTCGTGATGGCACAAGGACGGCGGGATTTAAGAAATGTTTGTAACAGAATGTTTACTGCTGTGTAGAATACATTTAATTTAGTTATTTATTTTTAGTTGAATTGTGGGATTTAACCACGTTTGTTTGTGAGTTAGTGACAAAATTACCTGTTGAATGTGGAAACCTAATACTTCTTGGAATCGCAACTCGGCACATCACATCTCATTGAAATTTAGTTTTAAATGAGTTTCAAACATTGAATATATCACCTTCCCCCTGCTGCATTTCCTGGAGTTTGTATATGTAAGTTGCGGACACTGTCCCCCCACCAACATCCAGGGTAGAATTTGTATTTTATGGATAAAATTTAGTTACATATGTAACTCAATAAGATCGAATTGAAAAAAAGTGTGAAAAGATAAGGCTATTGCCATTATTAGAAAATTATTTTTTAACCAGCATTTTAGATCTAGCATTTTTGTCCAGCAGGATTTCTTCATCTCCTTGTTTTTTCACTCCTCTTGGTTTGATTCAAGGTTGTTCATTGAAAGGATGTTGCTCCTTATTGCATTTTGACTCAAGATGGTAGGATTCTCTGTGAATGTCACTCGTGAGGGAATTTAATTACTTAGAAACTGTTCAAACCAGTAATACTATGGCCAAGTCCCACTGATTATCTGTCTCCCCTAGAAGGAATATGTGAAAAATAATGATTAAAGACTAGCATCTTAACTTGCTGTCATCAAAAAAATATTTGTAATGTGAAATGTCACATCCATTTAGGGTTAGATGAGCTGTATCTTCACTGTTAATCTAAGTGCTTATTTTCAGTTTATATAACTGTATTCCTTTTGGGCTCTGCTGATTAATCCTGGTCATGCTCTAACTGATGACTCAGTAGTCTAGTAGTGGTTACTCAAAAAAAGCAGATACACTGGGGAGGTACAGAGGAAAAGCTTTTGTCTAAGATGCAAGTGACTTTAGTTCCAGTATTGGTCTAGGCAGAGGAGAACTGATTATGGGAAGAACTGAATGATCAGAGGTGAGCACCCTTCTTTTAAGGGAATGTTGTGATTACTGCAGTGACTGGTGGGACTCTCCTGTAAATTTGATTGTACTACCTATGGGGAATGCTCAGTTAATAAGACAGATGACTTGGTGAGCCATATGCATTGAAGCATTAAAAGCTTTAGGAACTGTATCCCACGCTGGGGAAATAGAATAGGTTAAAGCCAGATAATCTGACTTCCTATGATATTACAGTACCACTTCATGTCAGGAGGTTGGCATAATGGTTAAGGTGTTTGCCTTACAAACACAAGGTGCAGGGTTTGATTTTTCACAAGTGGTAATTGACTAGGCTTAAAGTGGCCCACAATGGCAGATAGCCTAATACTAATCTATGAACTCTCTGCTTGATTCGTGCCCCTTGATGGAATTAATTGTTTGGATGATGGACATAGACACCTGAAGGTAATCTGACTGATGAGAAGTGGGGAAGAAGACCTAACTGGGAAATATGATAAATAACTGGTATGTTTGATGAAAAATAGCCTCCCAAACCAAGTGTAATCACAAGGCATTCTTCAGCTGTATCTCCAACATCCAAGACAATACTCAGCAGTGTGCCAAACTAATTGTAAATGGAGCCCCTTATACTGTGCTGGAAGATGCAGCTAATCTACTGGTTGACAAATTTAGCTCCAGTTTTCTCTCTCCCCCAGGCACCCCTTAGAAAATATCCTCCACCATAACTCCCCCCACCTATCACAGGGAACAGGTCCTCAATGCACTACTCATGGTTAAGAACACTGCATCAGTGGGCCCTGATAATATCCTAGGATGCCTTCTTAATAGCAGGAATCATGACCTATCAGGACCACTAGAGCTGCTGTTTTACCATAGCCTCCAGACAGACTTTGCACCAAGTGAATGTAAGACATCAGCTGTCCTCCCTCTGCACAGGGGTGGGACATCTACAGTCCAAGATATCTACAGTTATGTAGATCTTACAAGTTTCATGTGCAAAAGCATGGAAAGAATTATCACAGAAATAACTGTGATGTAGGAAACCTTCAGACACTGCATCTTTCATCAAGGGGAGGTCATGCCTACTGAGCTTGGTGGAGGTCTTTAAGAAGGTCACCGAAGCAATGTATGAGGGCGAAATAGTGCATACTGCCTGCTTTAGTCAGGTCATGGTAGGCAGTGCAGACTGCCTACTATGACCTGGCCAAAACATTTGACACAATACCACACTTGGGCATTGTAGATAAACTCATGAAATTGGGCATAGACTCCTCAAGTCACTCCTCTGGATACTGACCTGGCTCAAAGACAAACCCAAGAAGTTGAAAAAAGGGAGTCCACCTCCACAAAAAGACCAATCAGTGGAGTCCCTCAAGGCTCCGTGCTGGGGAAACTCCTTTTTGACATCTACTTCTCTGAAATCAAGGCCAACGTGAAGGGCCTCTGGCTGTGACCATATTTGCTGATGATTGCAAACTGGGCATAGTCATAGAATCCACCGAAGACACACATGCCCTCCTAGAAGGCCTGACCTAGACCAATAACTGGTGCCAGAGACATGGTCTGGAACTCTGTGCCAAGTAATGCATATGGTATCTTTTGGGAAGATGGCTACCCCTGGAAGCTACCACATTGGTAATATACCCCTAAGAGTGGAACCAGTGGCCAGCCATTTGGGAATGCATGAAGATAGTAAATTGACCTTCGACCATCAGGTGTCTATAATAATAAGGAAGTCATTCTATGTTGCACAACTTTTAAACAAGGGTATGGTGTCTAAGTCCAAGGATGTCATTGTTCTGCTGTACTCAGTCCTCATCACACCAGTCATTGAGTACAACACCCCCTTTGGTATGCATCTGACTAGGCACATGCAACAAGTGGAGCATTCTCAGAAGTTCCTAAAAAAAAGGAATACAAGACGTGTACATCATGTCCTACATAGACCACCTCAAAGTCCTATCCCTGCTATGGTCAGCTGAGAGGCAGTCTGTGCATGGTCTACAAAGAATTTTATGATCTGGATCTGATGGAACTATTCCACACCTGCAAAACAAATAACATTAGAAGTACCCAATCTAGGCACCTAAACCTTGTCTGCAACATAAATGTGTGTCTGATAGACTACTCCATCTCTGGGACAGGATTCCCATCCATTTGAAGCAGAGTTCTTCCCTAACCCAATTCAGGCATAACTTACACCAGTGTATGGGGAATCGGAAATTTACCGCTGGTCTGGTAGCTATGTCTCTCTTACACAGATGCAGCCTGTAAATGCCAGATACTCCATGCCCAGGCATACATGCATCCATCCAGCTGCAACTCCTTTTTCACATTTGCACATGAGGTCAGGGTGTCACTTCAACAGTGAGCATCATCTAGAGCCAAGGTTCACATGGTAGCCCTAGGGTATCGGAACTTGTCAGATGCATTTGGGAAGCATAGCTAGGCATCAAAAAGCCCCCTGTGGTCAGTAGTCTAATAATCACCTATGAATGTATGAGACTGTGTTCTGTGATTTGGGGTATCAATGTTTGTTTAACCACTTTACCAACACTGCATTGCAGCATTACCCCAAGATATTCCCACCAGGTCAGGATATTGGATGTTTAGGAAATGTTCACCCCATGGAGGACTAGAGTGAGAATTGAGCAACCATGTAGAAAGTCTGCTTAGACCATTAGGATGATTGCCAAGTGATCCTTCATCTTCCACAGCCAAGCAGCTTTTTCATCATGTCTAACCCTGAGACATGGGTGCACAGTGATATTGACATGCCCTGCTTCTGATGTTCTATGCACAACATAAAATGTTTGCCACATATTCTTCAAATTATGCTGCCTATATTACTGACCACTGTCAGCAATCTGATATGGTGACCTCAGATGTGTTCATCCCAATGGAAGGACGGACAACTTTTGGCTGTTCAATCCTTCCTTCCTTAATTAGCCATGTGGTGATTACAAATTCACAGTCTGCATTTGTGGACTATCTGCTCATGTCTACAAGCTAGATATTTTAGAAGATTCAGTACATACAGTATTAACTTTCCCTGCTTCGTCTTTCCTTAACTCCAGTTTCTGTCAAGCCATCTAGATTTGTAGATTGCTACTAGGCTAATGACCCAAGGGGGCCTTTCTAAGCCTAGCCAAGTTTTCCCGAAAGAATAATAATGTCCTGTATCCAAATAGGACATTGAGGGCAAGGCATTTATAAGCTACCTCTGTCCATAAGGGACATGGGTGCCAGCACGGTGTAAATTTCCTGTTCCCCATCCACTGGTCTAGTTTACACTTAAATTGGGTAATAGACAAACTCAGCTCCACATGGATGGAAAGCTTGTTCCATAGGAGGGACAGTTTCTAGTACACGTCTCTCTCTCTCCAGCATGTTCTGTTTAAGTCGCAGACAAAATTCAGGTCCTTAGACCTTGCATTTATTTTACTGTTTGACTTACAAATATGCTAGAGATTTATAAGTGTGGGGTTTATGGATGCCTTGTAAGACAGGAATATATCACCCCTCAACAATCTATATGAGAGTAGAAGGAAAGGTTTTAAGGCGATCTGCATAGCACAAGTTTGTTATATCTTGTATTCCTTTTTGTAAGGAACCTTTGAGGTCACTCTAGTTGGTGCATATGCCTGGTCAGGTACATATTGAATGGAACACTGTACACTATGATTGGTCTGATAAGGGCAAAGTTCAGTGGGATAATGACCTCTTTGGCCCTGGATGCCATGCTCTTACTTATAAGTTGTGCAGCATAAAAGGATTTCCTCCCCACTGTGGTCACTTGGTGGGCGAAGGTAAGGTTTCTGTCTGCATGCATACCCAGATCACTGATCTTTGGGTCAACTCTTAGGGGTGTGTTATTAACATGGTAATTAGCCGGAATGTTGACATCCCAAAGGGTACAGTTATACATTTCTTAGCAGTGAGTTTAAGACCATACCTTTGGCACCATTTGTTAGTCAGAGATAGGCCTTCTTGAAGAATGTTAATGTCTGTAGTGGAGTCTAAGATAACCCCCCAGCTTGCAGTCATCTGCAAACTTAGTCAGTCATGAACCATCCGTGTTTGCTTCCATTTGAGGGAAATAGATGCCAAAGAGGAGTGGGCACAGTACCAAGCCCTGAGGGACTCCACTAGTGACTGGCCCCTTGCTAGTGGTGGCCTCACCTGTTGTGACCTCCTGGGTCCTATTGGTGAGCCAGTTGGCTATCCAGTGGGTAACAAAAGGGTCTTTACCTATTTAGTGAGCTTGTCTATAATGCTTGAGTGGGATATTGTACCAGAAACCTTGGCCAGGTTGAGGTAAGCTGTGTGCACAGGCTTGCCCTCATCCATTGCTTTGGTGACCCTCTCAAAGAAGTCCACCAGATTTAATAGGCATGACCTTCTTTTAACAAAGCTGTACTGAGATGGGTATAGTATTTGCAGGTTACCTATGTCCTCATTTATCATGACCCTGATGATTCATTCCATGGCCTTACATATGAGGCTGGTCAGACTTATGGACCTGTAGTTAGCCAAATCGGTGGTTGGACCTCCTTTGTGCAGGGGGATGACTGCAGCCATCTTCCATTCCATGGGCACAAAACCTGACTGTAGGCTCTAGTTGAAATGTGATTCAAGTGGACCAGAGGGGTCATGTTTCATGCTATTTAGTAATCATCCAGGGATATTATTGGAGCCTATCAATGCAGTGTTTTTGGCCGTGGTAAGTGCATTGAAGACTAGTTCCTAGTAATGGTTGGGGGGGATTGTGGTATGCAGTATTTTCTTTGACTATCAGGGGGAGTGGTGGGGAGAAATTTGACCTTAACCTACCAGCCAAAACTTGGCAATGGCCTCCAGTTCAGTGTGGTTGATGCCATTTACAATAAGTTATGTGCATTGTTGCGTATTTCTCGCAAGGTTACAGACAGCTGCAGAAAGTTTTGTGGTTGTCCTTTGCTTGAGAAGCTATTTTTTTTCTTCAAATTTAGCCTTTGAAGTATGAATTAACCCTCTTAGCTGCCTGTTTAGATTGTTCAGGGGTTTTTAGTATGTTGGGCTTTGTTCGTCCTTTGCTTAGCCAAAATTGTATGACTGATTGATATTATGATTCCACCACAGTGGTTTGTCATTTGAGTTTGTCTTATTCTTAATATTAGTGGGCACAGTTTGCTCTATACAGTTATCAATATGGCTGTACAGGGATTTTGTAAATAGCTCAGCATATTCTACAGTGTTTACTGGGCTTGGGGGTGCTTGGAATTTAGCCAGAGTGTTGCTTAGTAGAGAGAATGTTTAGCTTTGGAATAATTCCTAAAGGTTTTTGGTGTAGCTGGGTCACTGGATTTAATTTTTATTTTAAGCAATACTGCCTCATAGTGAGAGCATCACATTGGGTGAGGAACATTGCTTCCCCATGTTTGTGAGTACAAGATCAAGAATGTTTGTACTGGTAGGAGAATGGACCAACATTTCCAAGGTGTTGGTATAGACTAAGTTTGGGAATCACTGGGATTGTGCATTTGAAGTGGTGTAGGATTCCCAGTCTGTGTAGGAGTATTTGAGATCCCCCATGAAGTTCGTATTGGGTTGAAAGGTGGGGGACTCCTGTACATTGAGATATAGGTAGTATGGGTTTCCTTAGACATGGAGAGGACCTATAGGTTAAAAGGATATGGTAGGAGACCCTGTTTATGGTGAGTTGTACATGGATGAGTTCTAGTGGGTTATGCACTTTAACTAGTCTGGATGTGAGGCTGTTTTTAATATAGACTGAGTCTTCTTCACCTTTAGTTCCATCATATGCAGTACCTTGTCTAAAGGTGTGAAAGGCATTGTAACATTCCACTTCTGAGGCACTCTTCATGATTTTAAATCACGTCTCTGTTGCTACACAGATGTCTGCACTCTCCAATGAAAGGAAGGCTTGCAGGGAGTGGAGTTTCTTGTTAAGACTTGTAGTACTGAGCAGTTTCACCTTCAGATAGTCCTTCGTAGGTTCAGTTAAGTTGGGAGGTTTATAAGTTTGTCATTGCCTAAAAAAGGAACTGTGGGGGTGGAAAAGAACTTTGTCAATATCCAAAAACCTAGAGAGGATAAGTGCAGACCATCCCTGCCAAAATAGCACGGTCTGTCAGCCATGTCCTCCCAGAACAATGAATATTGTCACCCCCCCCGAATGACACCAGAAGCGAAGTCAGTTCTCAAAAATTTATCATTTTCTGTTTGTAATGTGGCATCCTCCTTGGTGAAGGTAATATGCTGCTCACTGCTAGGCTCATACCTGCCTGGAACACATAATCAGCAAGCTCAATCTTGTCTCTCTTTTTATATGACTAAGGGAGGTATGTCTCAGGTCATTAACACCCACATGGACTATGCCAGAGTCATACTAGTACCTGCTACACAATTGAAGCCCCCCCCCAAAAAAAAATATATATATATTTCTACATTCTCTCATGTTCTGCACACAACCTTTCAGGGTAGGCACCCCCCACCAAGTAATATGAGAGAGAGAGGAGTCTATGAATAATGCTTTATAGAATATGCTGGGTTTCCTTGCTAGTGACGGAACTAGAAGGCTGTTAAGGTAATCATAATAACAGTGAGTTGTATGAACTTATGCAAAATGCAGAGCCAGCTCTATGTATCAGGCAATGTTTTGCCTTCCGTGGGCAGTGCATCCTGCTCCACCCTGCTGCCACATTTGTAATATAACAAACCCCCCTTCTCATCTCCTGACCACTATTTTGTTGCAAAGCTTGAAGTGAGAGGTTTCACACCCATGCTGTAGGGATAGAGCTCAACTACTACATCCTAACCCCCATCCCAGGTCAGTTAATTCTCTGGCTAATCCATCTTATGGAGCTAGTGCTGTCAGAATGTCTCCATCCCATGGCCTTACTGAACAGGAGTTGCAATTTACTGAACAGGAGTTGCAAATGAGACAGAGGTCCCTTTCTTTGAGACGGACAGAAGCAGTAATTCATCTCATGCTGCTTTCAGAACGAACTCCACCAGGCTATTCTGGATGTCCCAGTTTTTCATTGAGATTAATTATGTGCTTCAAAAGAGAAGAAGGTTATTGTCTGCTCTGAAAGATGCATGCAGTACTCCTTTAGCTCTGCCTACCATCTTGTCTAGCCCAGTCCACTAAGAGGATGAGACCTTCCTGTAAGTAGAGAGAGCCATAGCATCAGGAAGTGTTGCCACATCCTGGGTTTCATATCAAGCCACCCAAGAACACTTTACATAATACACTTGTCATATAGGATTTTGTTGTATGACACAGCTCTATTACTAGGCTGGACAAGGAGAAGATGGCTTTTCACTGCCTATATGGATCCATAATATGCACTCACTCAAGTCACTGCACCACATGTACCAATATTATACTGTCATAGTCCATGTGGGTGTAAATGACCCGAGATGTAAATCACTAGACTATAAGAAAAGAGACATTATGGAATTCTCGGAAGATATGCCACATAATCATATGTGACTTGCATTGACCAGCATTCTACCTTCACCTAGGATGATGCCACAGTATGAATAGAAGATGATCGATTTTAACAATTGCCTTAGTTCCTGGTGTCACTTCAGGGAATCCAGTGTCTATCAGCAAGGGAAGATATGATTAATAGGCCACATTGCTTTACCAAAGATTGTCTGCAACTGTTGCCCAGGCTTTCAGATATTGGTTAAAACTGTATCTACCCTTGGAGCCGTTTTAAGCAATGTCAAAATAGCAACTACCAACATAGCTCAAAAAAAAAACTTACTTCTGTTCAGTGCTAGGAACCTAAAACAAGAAACTCCACACCCTACAAGCTCTCTTCACTCTGGAGAATGTAGACATCTGTACTTTTACCAAGACATGGTTTTAAGCTGCAGAAAGTACTCCAGCAGTGCAAGGTTACCATGCCTTCCATAAATTTAGAACAACAACAACACAGATAGGGGCTAAAGGTAGAGGTGTCTGGATTTTACATTAGCAACAAATACATCTCCAGGTTAGTTAAACAGGATGATGCCCTAGAGTTCATTCACATTCAGGTCTCCATAGACAAGATTCAATATCATGTCCTGGCCAACTACAGGTCACCCTCTATGATCAACAAAGCTTACAACTTGTACCTGGACCTACAGGAGGCACTCAACATCCAACCAAATACACTGTTTATGGGAGACTTTAATCACCCCTCTATAGACTGGCAAATGTATACTGTAAGTCACAGCCACAGCATTTCCTGGACTTTATAAACGCTCTGGACCAGAAAGTATGTACTCAAACCATGCCTCATCCTCATTGGTGAGGTTGTATCACAAAGCTGTCTCCCTCAAAATAAAATGCAAACCCAGAAAATTCAACTAAACCAATAACAGGAACTATTCCAAAGCTAACTACATTGTGTTAAGCAACAGTTTGTCAAAATTCAGGGCTCGCACACACCTAGAGAACACAGCTGCCTATGCAGAATTGTTCACAGAAACTGTACAAACGTAATTGGCTGCATTCAGGTTGCTGTACCTACCAGAAGCAAATGCAAATCTAATACCACAAACAAATCCCACTAGTGGAATCCTAAAAATAACAGGGGCTATAACAAAAGAAAAAACATCATGGCTAAAATCAGAAAGAGCAACTCTGACAGAAGACCCATCAGATTCAATTAAACAAGAAATTACTTCTTTTTAGGTCCAACAAGGCCAATTATGGGATCAGAATAGCCTGTCAGGCAAAGAACAATCACAAGGTCGTCTTTAGCTACATCAGGAACTTTAAGGGTAGCACACCGCAGTGTGCAGACCTGGTGATAAAAGGCATGACCGTCACTGACCAGGGTGACATAGCAAATCTTCTAGCTGATAAATTTAGTTCTGACTTCACCCCCCCCCCCCCCCATTAAAAATCTCTTCAAGCATATCCACTCCCTAACTATCAACAGGGAGCAGGTCCTGGCAGCACTTGCTAAGGCTAAAAACGCTGCTTCAGTGGACCCTAGCAATATCCCTGGTTGCCTCCTAAATGGCTCTCAAACGTAACCTAGCAGGACCACTAGAGGCACTCTTCAACTACAGCCTCAAAACAGGTTACATGCTGAGTGAGTGGAGGGTCACAATGGTCATCCTCTCTCCATAAGGGGGACCATCAACCAGCCCTGGGAACTGCAGACCCATAAGTCTTACAAGTCTAGTATGCAGAGCCATGGAATGAATTATGGAAATGATCAACAAGGACACTGGCAACCTGTAGACACTTGACCCATCCCATTTTGGGTATGTCAAGGGAAGGTCTTGTCTACTCAGCCTGGTAGGCTTTGACAGTGTCACCAGTGCTATGGATGAGGGAAAAATGGTGCACACCACCTACCCTGGACTGGCCATGGCATTCGATACAATAGCCCACTCGGGAATTGTTGACAAACTCACAGAACTAGGCATAAATTCCTACATAACTCACTGGATCGCTGGCTGGCTTACAGATACCCAAGAAGTAAGGATTGGTGAGACCACTTTCACCTGAAGACCAGTCACCAGTGGAGAACCCAAGGGGTCTGTATTGGGCCCACTCCTGTTTGTCATCTACTTCTCAGAAGTCAAGGCTAATGTTGAAGGCCTCTGGCTCACCAAGTTCGCAGACTACTGTAAAGTGGTAGCTATAGTAGATTCCCCCTACGATACCAACATCATACAAGAGGGTCTGTCACAAACTGATGATTAATGCCAGAGCCACAGATTAAAACTCATTGTGAAGAAATGAATTGTAGTGCCATTAGGGAAGTCGTCCACTTGAGATAATTACTCCACTGATAAAACACCCCTAAGAGTTGACCCAGTAGTTAGGGATTTGGGAACATATGTAGATACCAATTTGGCCTTTGACACACATGTAGCCAAGACGGTAAGAAAATAATTCCATGTCATTCAACTCATAAGCAAGAGTATGGCATCCAGGTCCAAGGAAGTTATTGTACCACTGTACTCAGCCCTTACCAGACCCATCATCTAATACAGTCCTCCCTTTGTCATGTACATAACCAGACATCTGCAACAGCTGGAATGCCCTCAAAGGTTTGTCACCAGGAGAATCCTGGGTATGAATACTCTGTCCTACATGGATTGCCGTAAGGCCCTAGCTCATTACTCCATCTCCTACAGATTACTGAGAGGTGATCTTTGCCTGGCATATAAGTCATCCTAAGATCCAGTTCTGATAGACCTCTTGCACATCTCCAAAACAAACAGCACCAGGAATAGTAGATCCAAGGACCTGAACTTGGACTAACACATAAATAAAACATGTTGAAGAGACTGATGTGTGTCTCAAAGGATACCGCAACATGGAGCAGACTCACCATCCATGTGAAGCAGAGTTCATCCCTGAACATTTTAAAGTGAAACCTGATCATTGGATGGGAAATCACATATTCTCCCCCTGTCTGAACCCCATGTCTCTGATTGACATGCCCACTCCAGATATAATCCTTAGCTACTGCCTTAAAAAATATCCCCACCATACAAATGTCCAGTGCACTTGAGGACAAAACTGGGTTGTATTGCACAGCTAGGCTTATAAATACCCTGGTGGTCAATAGTCCACTTTTTCATAGGTTTCTGCTAGGCTTTACGAGAGGCTTTGTGGCATTCCCTCCACCTTCCATAATGTTCTGCAAGAGGCTTGTCCTTTGCCTTGGCTTGGAGTTTTATCACATGGTACAAGTGGGATTTGATTGTGGTCAGAGAAGGCCCCATCTTAGAGCTGCTGAATCTCTTTCTTCAAGTACTTGACATTATCATCTGTGTAGACTTTCTCATCATTCAGTCTGAGCTTCTGGAACAATTGCAGTCCCTACTGCACTGATGAGCAAAAGAACCTTTACCTTATTTGGAAAAAGAAAGTGTTTTTTATCCCTGGGCCCTTTCTTCAAATAAGGTGAGATGAGAGGTTTTCCTGTTAGTGCAGAGTTTCAGTTTTAGCAATTCTATTCAATGTGGTAAGTTATGGATAGTCATTCTTCAGGTGGCCCTGCCTCTTTTGCCCTAGAGTGTGGTTAATGTTTCGGTATTCACTTTGTTAATTGGGTTGGTGGGCTGCTCCACAGACCATTTTTAGCCACTACCCAAGCCAATAGGTAATATTACAGATGAAATGGTACAGCAATTGAAACTATAGTGCTCATAAGTGTGAGCAAAATAGAATCTATGGAAGTATAGAATTCATAACAAAACTGCTCTATTATATAATATATTTGTAGTACTTGGAGAAAGTTTGGTAAAATGTTGATTCGGTCTGTTAACCTGGGATAGCAAGATTGTGATGCAGACTGACTGAAGTACACAGTGAGGTGGTAAATATATGTACATGATCTGGAGTAATGCAACAGGCTACTGAACGCACAAGACTTGCCACTAATTATGTTGTATCTGATTAACAAGCCTGTGGCAGCAAATGTAAAGCGCTGCAGCTAATTCTGGGGAAACCAGTTCAGAGATAGTCAGTGTGTATACACATTGTAATGTAGCTGTATAGAAAATAAAAAATAAGCAGTAGCTTTAGTGAGAAGTAACTGTTAATTTTTATCGTAGTGAATAAAAGTTAAGTTCTGCTGGGTTTTTTACTTTGAAAAGAAATTCTATTATTTTGAAAGTGGACTGAAGAAGTAGTGAATAACCCTGAATAGTGAAAGCAGAAATGGCACACTGACTAATATAGTTAATATATATATTTGTAGGAGTCCCAAGGCAGACACAGGTAGTGGGGTTAAACCTGTGGAGTTTATGGGCTTTTTGAAGGCTACATAAGTATATTTGGGAGGTGCTTTTGTTTTATGGTTGGAAGGAATTCTGAAGTTTTGGGCCTACAGTTAAGAAAATATGTGGTGAGTTTGAAAGGTGGTGTAAAGGATTTTTCATTGTGTTCTTCACTGATAAGGAATGTGCTGTAAGGCTTCCAGTGCTGCTCTCGTGTATTGGCGAACATCATTTCTGCTATAGCATGCTAATGGCTGGCCTGTTTTCTGTTCCCATTTGTCTGAGACTGGTACAGCTCTACCTGCTTTTAATAAAGTTTAGTGAACCAGTATCTTACCTTGCCATTGATGTTAACAGAATGATCTTTTAGAAAACATTTAACATGGTGTTCAGTTCATTTAATGCTCCATATCAAATAGTGTTTATAGTTCATTTAATGATCCATATCAGCCTTTGAGCCATATCCAAAAACCGGCTCAGAACATTATCATTCCCTGGCACCGTTGACAATAAGTGTATCAAAGTTGCATGCTTTACAAATCAGGGTTGCCACAAGCTACATATTCAATAAAAAACACAGAGACCTCAGATGGATTAAATGGCCGCAGCCATGTGTTTATTGCCATTTACTCAAATAGAAGCTACTTATTATGACATGTGCGCAAGGCAGGAATATCAGGGAGGCCATTTTATTTCTTTCATAGCATTCCCCTAAACCTACAGGACAACAGACAGCACATAATATCCGGCCCTTCTGATTCAACATACCCACATCATAACGGCTTTTTCATTCCACAATTCATCACAATTCCTCTGGGGCGCCTTACAATCTGCCAAGGAACCATTGCCGGGCTGGTAAGTCCCCTGGCAACAATCCCTTGGGGCTGTCTGGCCTGTGGAAGGTCCAGCTGAAGAGTCCTGTGACCCCCCCACTTACCTTGGCCTCCCTTACCTTTCCTGTCTTCCACCACAGAAGGGAGGAATATTCCTCCCTTCCGCCAGCACATCTCAACCTATCCTAAGTGAATGCCCTTCAAAGCTAAACCAGCTTGCAATTCCTTATAAAAAATCCCCAAACTTTCTTCAGATAAATGAACCCCATCCTCATCATACCTGTCTGGCCACCAGACCTGAATGCCAGGGTGAGGAATGTACAACCCGTTAATGTTCCTTAACACCTTATCCATAGAATTATTAATTCTCCTCATTCTCTCCACAGCTTTAATGGACCTAGACCCCCTTCAGTTCTTTCTATGTACCACTTCTGACCAGCGGATAATAGCTTGTGATCAGCATTCATGCATACCTCTTGTACCATCAAACCAATTAGCTCTTTTATTGGATGTTGACAAATATCATTACCCCCTGGGTGCAATAAAATGGCAGTAGGAGATTTATCGCTTCTTGCAGCTTGCTGTAGTACTGCCCTGAGATGGTGCCACCGCATTCCTGATATCCCAAACCAAATTGCTTTGCAAGAAGCTCGTTTTCCTCCTTGGAAGGAGAAGCCCTGCCTGCCCTGGACTAAGTGATGGATTCTCCGAATGAAAGAATGACCCACTATCCAGATGTATAGATGTATTCCTGATGCAAAGATGTGAGAGCTGAAATATAAAGGACAAAAGTTAAAGCCATTTACACCTTACATAGCCTTTATAAGCATTGGACTTAGACATTATGAAGATGGGCAGTTGGGTCTGTGAAGCTCCCATTGCATGTGCAAATGAGGCTGCACCTATTCGAAAGGAATGTAATGTACATTTATCTGAGTCTAGGCCACTCAACTTGATTGCTTCCTTTAAAACTGCTCTCACCTGATACAGTGTCAGAGGTTCATCTTGCTGATGACAAAAGAATGGACCATCTGACCTACCCCTATAGTTGCGGTACTCTAGTAGCACTTTAGTCAAGTCCCATACCAAACCCTTTGGGGTAACCACTCTTACCCACTGACCTTTGCCTTCTTGATCAGTTTTGGATTTGGCCACATAAACCCAATTGTCCTCCCCCAGCAAATGTACATCTGCCACTGGTAAAACTGCCCATTGACCTTTCTTCTTGTTTGGCTGAATAATTTCAGACCATCTAAATGCCCCACAAAAAGCCAGCAGAAAGGCAGCCCTAAATAATGCTACCTCATAAGAAGAAAAACAAACATTTGAAACTGCAAGCCACAGCTTAAGTAACACCGGTGGACCTATGGGGTACCTCTGTCAGGCCTCTTGGGTGTTTGTTTCCCCAACCCTTAAACATTGTCCGTACCTGAAATGTGTTGGCTAAAGCCTTCAGACTCCAGGCCTGATGAAACCAATTCAGAGCTGACAATGTGCTTCTTGCCCATCCAACAGTCCAACCTCTTTCTTTCATTACCAAAATATAAGCCCTGACTTGGTAAGGTGAAATTGGCCATACTTATTCCCAGCCTCTGGATAATCTGGTCTGCAAGAATTGCTGTATGCACTTATTGTACCTTACCCTTGTCTTTCCAATGAGGGCATTACACATTCGCCACCATTCTCGTCTGCCCATAAAGCCCATAAATGATCCGGCACTCGAACCGGAGAAGGATTTGCATTTGGAGCCAATAACCGGAAACAAGACCATTGCAAACGAGAAAGGGAATCTGCCAATGAGTTATTGATGCCTGGAATGTGTTGTGCCTTCACAGTGACATTTAATGTTAAACAGTTTAAAATATTCTGCCTACCACCCCCCACCCCCCAGCTGATTATTGACTATGTGTACTAGGGTATTGTTGTCAGAGCAAAGCCAAACTACTCTGTCTTTCATTTGCACACCCCATATTTCCAATGCAACCACTACTGGAAAAAATTGCATTTCACTAATTGAAATGCATAACTTATTTTTCACATGAGTCGGCCATGCCACACTGAACCAATTTCACATATAGTACAGTATCAGCAATGCATCTATATACTGTGGGAAGAACCTACAGTCTCTGAGAAAAGCCAACCTACTCTTTCATTTGCACACCCCATATTTCCAGTGCAACCACTAGTGGGAAAAATTCCATCTCTGCAATTGAAATGTTTAAACCTACTTTTCACTTGAGTTGGCCATGCCGCACTGAACCACTGATCTTGAAAATAACCCCAAAAGCCATTTCCCCTTGCTGCATCTATAAACACTTAAGCGGTAGTTGGTTGTCTCTCTGCTGTCAAATTGCTGTCCCATTGTAATCTAATAAACGCAGCCACCCTAAATCCTCCATGCCATGTGAGGCCCTAATCCGGTGGTGTGGCCCTGTGCACCCAGACCCTTTAGCAGCCAAACGCCTCCTAAATGAATGCCCCACAGGGGTCACTTTGCATGCAAAGTTCATTAGCCCCACTAATTCTTGGTGTGTACCCCTAAAAGGGGATGTGGCATGCAAAAGTTTATTCTGGGGGGCTGAGAGATGAAACATGTCTTGGCCGTGTAGTTTGTCTTCCGGATGCCATGCACTAATGCCTAAATTTACATTGCAATTGATTCCAGCAATGGCTAGGTGACTTAACTTACCGAAATTAAGTGTACATACATATACACATATGTATGTACATACACACATACATACTTTTAAACACAAAGCTATACAATATATGCGTACATATATAAATGCATATACAGAAATATCCAGATATATATGTACACATATTAGGCACACATATATACTATACACACCCACACCATATTCATACCTATATCTATACATATATATTGCAAATGTATAATACATATAAACATATGCATACATATATATATATATATATATATATATATATATATGTATATATATATATATATATATATATATAATGTGTGTATATATATATATATATATATATATATATATATATATATATATATATATATATATATATATATATATATATATATATATATATATATATATATACATACACACACACACACACACACACACACACATATATATATATATATATATATATATATATACACACATACACCCATATAGGTTCATAGGTAGGTACTAGGCTATTGGCCCTAGGGCCTATACAAGCCTAGCCAAAAAGGTACCCTGGCTTTCGCCACCCAAGAAAATTATTTTCCTGTGCCCCTGTCAAGCAGAACCACAGAAGTGATACCCGGGGTGAATTTCCTATTACTCATCCAATCACCAAGATTTTTCTTGAAGAGTGCTAATGAGGAGCTCTTTTTGACATAGATAGGTAGTCTATATATATATATATATATATATATATATATATATATATATATATATATATATACATACACATACATACCTCTGTACTTATACACACACATACATATATATCAGTACACATGCATAAATACACACATACACATATATATACACACATCCATACACCTATGCAAATACACACACACACATTATATATATATATATATATATATATATATATGTGTGTGTGCATACACACGCACCCACGTGCACTTTTATATAATTGCTCCCTGTATTTAGATATCAGATGCAGCATTTTGGTTTGCTTGACTACTACATATCTGCTACCATACACCTGAAATGTCATTTATTTGTTTTAACCACTTTGTTTCGTGCCAACATTTATACATGTGGTTGCTAAGAAAAAGGTGAGGGAAGGTCATCGGAATGTATGTAGCCCTGACCCATCTTCCTGAATATCTCAAAATAGATATCTGCAGAATAAATGTACCTTCTGTGTGGAGTCTGCATTTCCTCCCCGCGGTCGAGTGGCATTCGAAAGATATGCGTGAATGGGCGTGCCTTCATTGAAGGATGGGCATCTGGCTGGCACCTCGGCACCATAAAAATCGCCTGCCAATCATTAGCGGACTGGAGTTCCACTGTGGCGACCCCTAACCGGGAAAAGCTGAAAGAAAAACAACATTCAAACATGCTGACAATCTATCTTAACACGCTGTCACTGAGTAGCAATGTACTACACAACAAGCTAAACCATATAGCCTGCATGATGACATTGCATAGTAACACCATGTAAACTACCACAGCCAACACCCGAGGTGAATTCTCAGGGGGGTTTTTTGTACTCAGAACATGCACACCGTGAATTTCATTAATGCTTACAAATTTATTTGGTTTTGCATAAAATTCTTAAACCAAGAAGTAGAAAGGAATGCTGCAACCTCTACCTAATGATAGAGGACCTTCTGGCTATCACCATAGATGAATTATTATTATTATTATTATTATTATTATTATTATTATTATTATCATTGGTGTTAATATTATTTTGGAGTATTATGTTATTATTAAACAGATTGGAGTGTTAATAATTTATTAACTTTATTTTATTTATTTTATTTTTATTATTATTAAGATCTTCACATGCCTCCAGATTTCTAAGTAATTTTGGGGTACTCAAAATTATCATTTACCTCTTTCTACAGGACTAAGCTTTTTTGTTTGTATTGCTGAATTCTTACCACCCAACTGATGTGGATATCTAAAGGCAAGACTGTGCATTTGCACATCTATCAACTTACAAAAATATGTGAGCTAACAAAGGGACTGTAAGGAAGTTTTGCAACTCAAGGGCCTTTACATTGCCCCAAAATTACAAAGGTTTTACTAAGGCTTTAAAGCATTCCTCCCAAGAAGTGTAAGTGGAATGCCATAACACTCCCCCCTCTTTCCTTTAAGTGCATAGTGTTATCTGATGTGTTTAAAACCTAATTACACTGCAGGAAGTGGGGATGAGAAAACCTTCTGCTTGCAGCAAATACAAGCTAGTTTTTCTTCTCTTGCAAACTTTACAGCCATGAGTTAAGATCTTAGCTTGAATTAGCAGCTAAAATGAAACATTTGCCCATTTTACAAATAATCCTGCTTTCTCAAACAGGAAAATGCTTTAAATATGTTTTCTGTTCCACCAAGCCACTTTACAGTGATGACTAAAAACCAACTAAATATTACCAACAATTTAAAGCTTTGACCTCATATGAAGTATTTCAGCCTTTCCTGAAGAAATTCTGTGCACTAACCCATTACCCCCCCTCTGTGCACTGACCCATTACCTCCCCCTCACCTTTCTGCCCTTCTTCTTGTTCCACTTCCTTAAAGAAAGTAACACCACTAAAATTGAAATGGTTACAATATTATGCTACTAAGCCACAGAATCACAGCCAACTAACTGCTGTTTACTCCACCAAGTTTAGTAATGTGTTAGCAGGTAAAATAAACAATAAATAAATCTACAGGGTTATCAAACGTAAGCATTGGCTTTGCGTTCCTGAACAAAAGAGTTTCCACTTTTTGACAAACCTTTCTATCCACAATTGTCCAATGTACTCATTGATAACCTGCAAATGGCTGTAAATTCCATAAGACCTAGACTAACATTAATGACCCACTCAGCTGAATTATGTAGTATTATTTTTTACTATTAATTTCATTTTATTTGCTAAGAAATTAACCGGACATGATTTATTTGCATTAAGCACAACAGGTTAGCGAACCAAACATGATTTATGTTGTATTAATCATACAAGCTGGCCCCAACTCCCTAGCCTTGCCATGTGATTCTTCACTGACCCCAGAGCCTGTGATTAAATCCAAAAACAAACAAAAGGCCCCTACCTTGGATCACCCATGTAGTTCACACACAAACCAGTAATCCACAGATAAGCTGATCAGACAAGCTGCCAAGGTAAAGGTTGAAAAGACTGATTTGCTTTCTTCCCAGCTTTTTCAACCCTTCCCCTGGACAGCCCAGCCCACCTACCTATCCTGACCCTACCTGTTCTCCACCTCCCCCCTCTGAAACCTGAGTCTGAGCTGACCTGCCTCAGACAAATGACGGCTTGCTGCGATTGGCTTGCCAGCCATTGTATCATCTCCAGGGTGTTGGCTTTAGTGTAAAGGATAGTATAAAGTAGTTTAGTCATAAAATTAGGGAATATTATACACTCCTGCACTAGCATGCAGCTCTGGGTCCAACAGGAGTCTGTAGTTATCCCACATCTGTTTATTTTGTGTATCATGAGATTTACAATAGCAGCAATGGAGAGTTCTAAATCAGTATAGCAGAAGTAACGGGTTACACTGTTGGTAAAGAAGATAGCTGAACCTCATAGGCTGTGTTAGTATGTACTATGTACTTGTTAGCCAGTGAACCCAACTTAGCAACTCGGGAACTATACTATGCAAGTGATGACATTGATCGTAAAATGTCTAGCCATACATGTCTTTAAGTAGATGCACTTAAAAGTTTGTTCCTCCTTTATGATCACTTAATAGTGCTTATATCTCAAATCAAGCAGGGCCACACATGATAACCCTGGTGGAAATTTGTGTCTACCCACCCCGTCAGTCAAACTTAACTTTAAAGGCAGACAAAGTAGCACTTTGCGTTGCCCATGCAGGTAATTTGATCTGTGGGCCGGGAATACTTTGAGTTAGGAACCTATCCCTCCAGAGAGTCTTGTTTATTTGCTGGTGTACCTTTAGGTCCTTCATAGGTTCATACTAAGCTATCTGCCCTAGGGCATTTATAAGTCTAGCCAGAGTGTGTTTGGCTTTCGCCACCCATTTTAAATTAATTTTGCTATGCCCTTTTTCGAGGTTAGTATACTGTGCCTCTGTCTAACAGTGACACAGAAGTGATACCCGGGGTAAACCTATGATCTCCCATCCACTCATCAAGATTCCTCTTGAAGAGAGTCAATGAGGGACTCTGCCTAACCCGGACTGGGATTTTATTCCAGAGTGAAGGGAGCCTCTGGGTTATGAATCTGTCCCTCCAGCATGTCCTATTTATTTCAGTGCTGAGGTTCAAGTCTCTTGAGCACTTAGCTCGATGGAATTTGAGCCCTTTGATCCTCTTGGTGAGGTACTTTTGGGGTGTTTCCAGTTGCTGCAGGTGTCTGGTAAGGTACATCCCAAAAGGGGCATTGTATTATGGGCCTGATGAGCCTGATGAGGAATGAGTAAAGAGGCACGATGACCTCCCCTGATCTAGATGCGAATCCCTTCATGATTAGGTGGGCTATATAAAATGTTTTTCTAACCACTTTGGCCACGTGGTTGTCAAATGAGAGATTGCTATCAACCTGGGTCCCCAGGTCCCTAATTACTTCTTCTGTACTTAATGGATTACCATCTATGTGGTAGTTTGTGGGCACTTTGTTTTTGCCAAAGGGGGTGACTATACACTTTTTGGCGTTTAGCTTGAGGCCATGGCTCTGGCACCAGTTGTCTGTTTCTATGAGGCCCTTTTGGAGGATGCTTGTGTCTGCTGGAGAGTCGATTATGGCGCCCAGTTTGCAGTCATCTGCGAACTTAGTCAGCCACAGTCCTTCTGTGTTAGCCTGTACCTCAGAGAAATATATACCGAACAAGAGAGGTCCCAGGACTGAGCCTTGGGGGACGCCACTTGTAACTGGTTTGGAGTCTGACATGGCTCCAGCTATTCTAACCATGTGGGTTCTGTCCTTGAACCAGTTTGCAACCCATATAGTGGCATAGGGGTTTATATTTAAGCTGGTGAGCTTATCCATAATGCCCAAGTGGGGTATTGTATCGAAGGCTTTTGCGAGGTCCAGGTAGGCTGTGTGGACCACCTTCCCCCCATCAATGGCCTTGCTGACTGTTTCAAAGAAATCAACCAGGTTTAAGAGGCAGGATCTGCCCTTAACAAAGCCGAACTGGGTAGGATCCAGTGTCTGTAGGTCCCCAATATCTTTATTTATGAGGTCCATGATGATCCTTTCCATAGCTTTGCAGACCAAGTTAGTCAGGCTTATGGGGCGATAGTTTCCAGGATCTGTTGAGGCACCACCTTTGTGGAGAGGGACCACTGTTGCTGTACACCACTCTTTGGGTACATATCCTGTAGTAAGGCTGAGATTGAACAGTAGTTTTATGTTTGGGTTTAGCTCTTCTTGGAGTTCATGTAGGACGCAGCCCGGGACACCGTCTGGTCCCATTGATGCTGTGTTTTTTGCTTTGGAGAGGGCAGCTCTTACCTGAGATGTCAGTGGGGCAGCACTCTGCTGGGATATATATTTGCCCTTTTGGTGGGGAGGGGGAATAGAAGTTTGCGCTGAACCTGCCAGCTAGGATGTTGGCAATGTCTGTGGGTTCGGTGTATTTTTTGTCATTTTGGACTAATTCTGAGCATATCTGGGAATTCCCACCCAGGTTCCTAACATGACTAAAGAAAGCCTTGTGATTATCCTTGGTGTCCTGTGCAATTTTTCTGTCGAAGCTGGCCTTAGACGATTTTATGAGTGCCCATAGTTTTTTGCTAATACTGATCAGAGATGCCTTCCCTTTTTGGGATTTTGCTCTATCATGTAGTAGCTTCCTCCTTCTATTGTATAGTTTGTTTATGGCTGGGGTCCACCAGACAGGACGTCTGCCTTTGGAGGATTGGGTCTTGGTTTTATTTGGGATTGCATGATTCATGCATTCCTGAAGGTGTTCATAGACTGCGTTTATAAAGGATTCTGCGGTCTGGGCTTTGAAGGATTCCACCTCGGTTTTGAGGAGTGTGAAATTTGCTTTAGAGAAGTTTTTCACTGTGGTTTTCAGGGCAGGGGGTGGAGTCGGGATGTGAATATCCAGTGAGATTAGTTTATGGTCTGATCTTACCAGTGAGGGATACACTTCTGGTCTGGAACATAGAGTCCCCATGTTGGTGATGATCAGGTCCAGTATGTTTTCCCCTCTTGTGGGAGTGGTAACAAGTTGTTCCATAGCATTTGAGTTTATAAATTCTAGGAACCTTTGGGCTAGGGTGTTGGAGCTAGAGTAATGCTCCCAGTCTATGTTTGGGTAGTTGAAGTTGCCCAATATAATGGTGTTTGGAGAGACCTTCATATTTTCCAGTGTTCTCAGGAAGGCTGAGTGGGGTTCCTGGGTTTGGGAGGGTGGAATGTAGCAGGCTATAACTGGAAGGCAGTTTTACCCACTGTTAGTTGCACATGGATAGACTCTGATGCTTTGTGCTGTGCCACCAACCTGGAGGTGTGGATATCTTTGACGAATATTGATACTCCCACTCCTTTTGTAGTATGGTCCAAGTTTTGGGGCCAAAAAGCATGGTATGAGGTATAACCTGGTAGTGCTGGAGTACTCTCTGGAGCCTTGAACCAGGTTTCTGTTACTGCACAGATATTGATGTTCTCCATGCTAAGGAGTGTTTCGAGTGTGTGCATCTTAAGGTTTAGACTTCTGGCATTGAGTAGCATTACTCTTAGTTTATCCCTTGTGATACCTATGTAGGTGGGTTTGTCTTTTGAGCCTTGCCTAAAAAAGGCACTATGGGGGTAGCAAGAGCCTTTGCCAATATCCGAAAGCCCAGGGGTGACAGGTGCAAGCCGTCCCTAGCAAAGCATTATGGCTTGTCGAGCATGTCATCCCAGGCTGACGGGCATTGGATCCCCTTTGAATGACACCAATACTTAAGCCAGTTGTTGAAATTGATCATCTTGTCTTCGTATTGTGGCATCATTCTTGGTGAGGGTAAGATGCTACTCAAGGTCAGGGTCATACCGGCCTGGGCTACATGCTCAGAGAGCTCCTCTATGTCTCTTTTCATGTAGTCCAGGGAGGTACGTCTCAGGTCATTCACACCAGCATGGACAATGACTGAGTCATATTTGTACTTGCCTTGGAGTGACCTGAGTGCTTGTGTTATGTGTTGGATCCTAGTGCCCGACAGGCAGCTCACTGTGACCTTTTCCTTGTTCAGCCTGGTGAGTGGGATGTCGGTGTGCCTGACAATAGTCATCTATTATAAGTGTATCAGGTGTGTTGTTTAGCCTTAAGGGCTGTGACTGTTCGGCACACTGGCTTTGTGAGCTATGTGTTGCACGAGTTTTGTTTTGGGGTAGCGGTTGCTTGGGTGTCTGCTTTGGAGGTCTCTGCTGCTTAGGCAGAATTTTATTTAGAGCCTCAGAGTATGTTTTTGTGTGTTTGTGTTTGGTTTGCTGTCGTGGTAGGTCTATGTGAGATTGGAATTGTAGTGAGTGTGGTTTCCTTCTCCTCCTGACTGGTTTCGCCAGTACTGAGTTGAGAGAGCTTAGCCTCCAGTATGGCTATATGGTTGCATCTCTCACATGTGTTGGAATTTGTTGGGAGGAGGAGAGGGTTGTCTGTGTACATGAGGCACTTATAACATTGCCTCAAGATTCCGAGATTCACCAGCTGGACCATAGAGGAGATTGACAACTGACCTTTGGACATGCTAGAATAGTATTGGGAATTCCTTTATAATTGAAAAAAAAGGGCCAATGGGGAACGAGGTACTCAAGGGGAGTTTGTGAGGGTGTAGTGCTTTTAATATTTTAGTGCTGACTTATATAATTGCTTTAGTGAGCAAGTGCCAGGTAACTTAAATGCAATGTGTTTCAGGTAACTTAAATGCAAAAATGACAAACAGTAACTTTCTTTCAAGTGAAACAAGGAAATAAGTACAGTAAGCAATGCAGATATCAATAGGGATCCACAGAAGCGCTGAAAAGCTGCGTTTTAGGTGGAATTAGCATTTCAGGGAAATAACAAGCAAACAAACAAGCTGCATACAAATAAGGTTAGATTGAGCAGGCCTGGATCTAGTCTATGCTACAGCAAACAAGGTGTACCAATTTCAGTAAGAAACAGTTCAAATATGCAGGCACTATAAGCCTTTATCCAGAAATTCCCAGCTCAGAAGGGCAGAGTCCAGCCTCTCCTCCCACAAGAGTGCAGACCACTAATCTTCTTAATGTAAAATAACTGGCCTGAAGCCCAAGTGCTTAAACCAGAACTAATACACTCTTAGAATAACAGACACTGAGCCCTCAATCAGCAGTTCCCAACTTAGAAGGATGTAAGCTACCTGTTCTGCCACTACAGTGCAGACCACAAACCTTCTTAATGTAAAACAACTGGCGTGAAGCCCAAGTGCTTAAACCAGAATTAATACACTTTTACAATAACAGACACTGAGCCCTCAATCAGCAGTTCCCAACTTAAAAGGATGTAAGCTACCTGTCCTGCCACCACAGTGCAGGCCACAAACCTTCCTAATGTAAAACAACTGGTCTGAAGCCCAAGTGCTTAATCCAAAAGACTTAGAATGATAGCTACACTTTAATCAAGTTACTACCAAGCAGTAATAAATACAATTGAATACTTTAAAGAATGCCTGGATTAGTGCTCAGGTTATGCAAACAAAGCTAGATTCAGCAGGCCTGGATCTAGTCTATGCTACAGCAAACAAGGTGTACCAATTTCAGTAAGAAGCAGTTTAGATATGCTGGCACTATAAGCCTTTAACCAGAAATTCCCAGCTAGAAGGACAGAGTCCAGCCTCTCCTCCCACAAGAGTGCAGACCACAAACCCTTTTAATGTAAAATAACTGGCCTGAAGCCCAAGTGCTTAAACTAAAAGGCTTAGAATGAGTTACACCAAGCAGTAATAAATACAATTGAGTACTTTTAAGATGATGCAAAAGCAAAATAAAGTAGGAAGAAACACAAATACAGTAAAAGCAGATTTTTTTTTTTTTTTTTTTTTTGAGTGAGCAAATGAGATGGGCCCAGGAGTTACAGGACAGAAACAAGTGCAAATGCAGGCCTTCAAATCAGAAAGTTGAGAGAGATGGAAGACCGCCCAAATGGCCAATAACTACAAATTCTGGGCCAGAACCACTCCTTATGTGGTAGACAGGTTACCTAGTGCTTGCCACTCCCACTGATAAGCTAGAAGGCTTCCCTCCAACACAGAAAGGCTTGGGGGGCTCAGAAGCTTACAAATAGTCCTGGATACAGCAAATCTGTATCTGGAACACTAATTACAGGAAAGGTAGGTAACAGGCTTACAATTTTTTTTTCCAGAAAAGTAGCAAAAACAGTAGTAAAAACAATTCACATGCAGTGCAAGCTGGCACACTTGAGTATGTAGCAATATTAGTCCACACACAGTTTGAAAAATGTAATTAAATTAAAAAGGACTAAAAGCAAGTGCAGAAAGTGTTTATTAGGTAGAATGCGGTAAAGAGATGGGACTGGGGGAGTGTTCTAGATCAAATCTACAGTGGGGCGGGCACTGCAAAAGCCACCAAATTTAAATTACTTCCAGAATAGGGAGGGGGGGGGGGAGTTTCAACAGAGATGTGAGGAATCAGAGTGCAAATTATAAAACCCAAAAATATATACTGATCTCTGTATATTTGCAGAACACTAAGACAACAGATATCTAAGCAACAATTTAGCTCTATAATACAGAATAATGCAGAAAAATATACTCGGCTCTATATATCTGCAGAAAGTCTTGTAAGGCTGTTCCACTTTAAATGCAGACTGCTGCTATTAACAGTTCAAATTAAGGGAACCTTGAGTTAACAACACACAAGCAATAGAAACCACAATGAGGGGGGGGAAGAAAGTTTCAACAGAGATGTGAGGAATCAGAGTGCAAATTATAAAACCCAAAAAATATATACTGATCTCTGTATATTTGCAGAACACTAAGACAACAGATATCTAAGCAACAATTTAGCTCTATAATACAGAATAATGCAGAAAAATATACTCGGCTCTATATATCTGCAGAAAGTCTTGTAAGGCTGTTCCACTTTTGGTATTTCTAGAGTCAATGGCTTTGCAAAGAAGTAGGTTAAATAAGACTGGGTCTTTAATTGGTTGAAAGTTGGGTACACCATTTCTGAGCAGTTGGAAGGCTACTGGGCACGTAGAGAGTTATGCTGATCTTCTGAAGTTCATTTGTACCTTTTGTAATGACGGTGCTAAACTAATTAAATGTTGCTTTCTTCAATTGACTGTTTTAGATTTGTGAGGGTCAATTTTCAGTCTTGAAGTTTTTGAACCTTGTTTTTTGGTGAAAATTGTTGGGCCTTTTGAGCAGTATGCTTGGATTTCTACATGCCAAAAGGGACACTGCAGTCGATGATGGGCCTGATAAAGGAAGAGGTACAGTGGTAGGATGACTTCTTTGGATCTTGAATATATTTCCTTGGTAACTGAACAGGCCAGATAAAAGGATTTCCTGACTATGGTGAAGACGTGATAATTGACTGACAGTGATTTGTTTATAAGTACCCAGATTTCTCATGACTATGCCTGTCTGAAGAAGAGTACTGTTTAAAACCTAAGAGGTGGGTCAGTGTTTTTGGCTGAATGCTAATATGGTGCACTAGTTTTGCATTTAGCTTGAGGCAATTTACAATACACCAGGTGTGTGCATATTCCAGCCCTTGCTGGAACTGTTTATTATCAGTGGATAAGCAGATAACCATGCCTGGCTTGCAGTCATCATTAAACTTATGAACCACACTTTTGGTATATTGGTTTGGATATCTGCAAAATAAATGCTGAACAGTAGAAGGTGCAACACTGATCCCTGTGGTACCCTACAAGTTACAGTTTTACATTCAGAGAGGAGTACTAGAAATTTGCACAACTTTGGATCTGTTGAATTGCCAGTTTGCACTCTGGTTGGGAGGGATAGATACTGGAGTGTGGGATGGTGTTTGAACGCCTTTGTAACGTCTAGATATGTGGAGTGTACTATTATTTTTCCTCATCTGTTGCTGCAGTAACCCTCTTGAAGAAGTTTATCAGGTTTAGTAGGCAGGACCTGCCCTTGATGAATCCAGACCAGCTTGGGTCTTGAGTTTGTAGGTTACCTGTGTCCTTATGCATTAATTCCATAATGATCCTTTCCATAGCCCAACAGACGAGGCTAGTCAGGCTTATGGGTCTGTAATTACCTGGGTACATTGATACTCCACCTTTCTGTAAAGGGATGACTATTACCATCTCCCATTCATCTGGCATGAAGCCTGTTTGAGGGCTGATATAGCATCTGTATGGGGGTCTGATAGGTCCTGTTTTAGGCTTGCCAGTAGGTTGTCCAGTATGTTATGTGGCCCCATAGAAGTAGTGTTCTTGGGCTGGGAATATGTCTTTATGAATTGTTCTTGGCAGATTTGAGGGGGCTTTTTAGATGTTGGGTATGTGATCTGGGAATATAGGAGGGGAGAGGATGGAGGCAAAGTTCAACTTTGTCTCCTAGTAGACTGGCTACTGTGTCTTTTGGGTATGAGTATATGATATCCTTTACTGTTAGTTCTGTGCAGTGATGGGCATTTTTTTAGGTTTTAAACATAATTAAAGAAGGCTTTGTAGTTATCTTTCACCTGGGTGTTTATTTTACCTGCTCTCTGGCTTTGGTTGATTTAATAAGGATTCAGCGTTTCATGTATAATTCCATAAGAGTGTTTTTGGCATCTTTAAACTTATTTTTGCATGCAGTGATTCTTTTCTTTTTTCCCCAAGTATTATAGAGCCTCTTTGAGTTCTGCCTTAGAGGTTTATTTTTAAATTTGGCATGGTATTTACATCAGAGGAGGATACACAGGTTTGTGCTGCTATTTACTTGTGCTTAGAATTTGGTAGTAAAGGATTCCACACAGTTAGTGAGACACCATCAAGTTGTAAGGGAAGCTTGAATTTAACCAGATCATCACTCAATTTTAGAAAATTACCATGCTAATCTCTGAAAACCGAGGTATTGAAACGTGCTTCCATTTTCAGTCTTACTGCGAATGTGACTGATTTGTGGTCCAACTTGACCAGGGTGGAAGTTAAATTTGGTGGGGAGCAATGCTTTCCCTTATTGGTAATGACCAAGAACAGGATTTTTATCTCCCCTGTTTGGGGTGTGGACTAATTGGTCCAGAGAGTTTGTATTGATGAAGTCCAGAAATTTTTTGGCATACATGTTTGAGGATGTGTTAGTCTCCAAGTTGTTGGAAGGGTAGTTGAATTTTCCTAGGAGAGTGGTGTTGGCCTTGATGCACAGGGAACTCCAAACTAGTTAGGTAGAAAGTATTGGCTGATGGTCTGATAGGAATTCTATACTTAGCTGTGACACGATAAGGGGCTTTGTTGATTGTATGTTGGATGTGGAGGAGTTTAAGGTTGCTATCTTGTTTAATGAGTCTGGAGGTTGTGTTTTATTAAGAATATGGAAACACCACCACCTTTAGTGCCCTCATCTGTTGAGGTTGACCTGAATGTGTAGTAGGCATTGAAACCCTGCAGTGATTGGAGTGCTCTCATTGGTCTTTTACCAGGTCTCCGTGATGATGCATACAGCAGTGTTTAACAGGATAAGAAGTGCCTGCAGAGAGTGAAGTTTTTTTTTCATAAGGTTCCTCGCATTGAGAAGTATTAACTTTATGTTCTTGTGATTGTGTGTTGTTATACTGGAAGTTTGCCTAAAAAGGCGCTATGGGGGTGGACAAGGATGTAGTCAATATACAAAATCCTGGAGGGGGGGTGAAGGCCATCCCTGGCAAAGCATTTAGCATTGTCGACATCTCCTGCAAGACTGATGTATCTTGTACCTCCATTAGACACCAGATACTAAGCTAATTGTTGAAGTCTGTAGGATCATAGGAGGTTACTTGGCTAATGGCCCTGGGGTCCTTACAAGCCTAGCCAAGAGTTTATCACCAAAAAACAAAGCTCACTCAGCGCCTGTCACCCCTGTCATTGAGGGACAAAGGTGGAACCCTGGGACAAATTTGTGGTTTCCCATCCACTCATCAAGGTTGCGCTTGAAAAGGTTCAGCGGGGTACTCTGTTTGACATGTATGGGAAGTCTATTTCAAAGACTGGGCATCCTCTGGGAGACCAACCTGTCTCTCCAGCAGGTTTTGTTGATGTCTCATGTTAGATTTAAGCCTATCGAGTGGGTAATGCGTGAGGAGTTAGACTTACGGGTATGGAGCATCTCTAGTAGGGCAGGGTCCGATATTGCCTTGTAGGCGATGCAGATCACCTCTGAGCAATCTGTATGACAATGAGTAAAGTGATAGTGATTTGAGCCTGTCTGCATAGGACAGGTGTTGGAGGCCATGGATTCTCTTTGTGAGGTATTTCTGTGGCCTTTCCAGTTGGTGCAGGTGTTTGGAGAGGTACATGCCAGTTGGGGCATTGTACTCAATTATGGGTCTAATGAGGGAGGAGTACAGAGAGTTAATACCCTCCTTTTTTTTCTGGATGCAATCCCTTTACTTATGAGATGAACCAAGTAAAAGCCTTTTCTGACCACTGCTGCCACATGATGGTCGAATGTGAGATTGTTGTCAGTGTGAGTACCCAGGTCTCTTACCATGGGTTGTGTGCTTAGGGGGGTTGCTGTTGATGTGGAAAATCAGTAGGGGCTGTGTTTTTGCCGAATGGTATGATAATTTTTTTGCTTTTAACTTAAGGCCATGACTTTGGCACCAGTTATTTGTAGCTGTGAGAACTTCTTACAGTATGTTAACGTCATTTCGGGAGTCAGACAAGCACCCAACTTACTTAATCAGTTGTTCACTGCTATCCCAGTCTCCGGACAGCTACAGTCATACCACATAGGTTCCTTCCACCTGTACTACCTTTCTCAGTCTACATACACCCCACCTTCTTACGAGCTCGCTTTGTATACCTACTCTGCTTCACCTTCCTCCACTACTTAAATATGGGAGCATAATAAGTCATCATAGTGCACATTCGTTGATAGTGCACACATTGAAGTGGTGACTGGTTGATGGCCGCATACCTCAAAAACGTTGTAAATCCTGACAGACCAAGTGCAAGCACATAACACACAAGAGGTGAAATTTGCTGTAAGGGGGCTTAGTTTTACTTTTTCCTTCTTCCACCATATACATATATATATATATATATATATATATATATATATATATATATATATATATATATATGTATGTATGTATGTATGTATGTATGTACTTTGCTTGGGTTGTGATGCCTCTATATCCCCTATAGCACCTTTATCACACACATTGATCCCACAGAGATAGCAGACCTGCTAGCCAATAGGTTTGGTGAAAATTGCACTCCCTTATCCCTTCCTAACTTACAGCAAACCTTTCCCCAACCCCCCCCCTCACCCTGCATATCTGAAGAGCTGGTCCTCAAAACCTTCTCCAAGGCCTCTATGGGACCAGATGACATCCCAGGCTTCTTCTAAACAGGCTAAAACATGAATTAATATCACCGCTAAGTACCCTTTTCAGTTATACCTTAACCACAAGCTTTGTTCCTGCAGAACGGAGAACAGCAACAGTTATTCCCCTCCACAAAAGTGGCCTAGCAATAGTCCCGGAGAATCACAGACCCATAAGCCTGGACCAGTCTCCTCTGTAAGGCCATGGAATTTATCATTATGGACCTCATAAATAAAGACATAGATGACCACCAAACCCTGGATCCTACCCAATTTGGCTTCATGAAGGGCAGATCCTGCCTGTTAAATCTGGTGGATTTCTTTGAAAATGTGACCGAGGCCATTGTCTAGGGCAAATCTGTGCACACAGTATACCTTGACCTGGCAAAGGCTTTCAAAATAATCCCACATTCAGGCATTACCGATAAACTTAGCAAACTAAATGTAAATCCCTTCATTATGAGATGGGTTGCCAACTGGCTCACAAACCAGACACAGACTATCAAAGAGGGTGACTCCACATCAACCAGCAGACCTGTTACCAGTGATGTGTCACAGGGTTAGTACTGTGCCCCTGACTATTTGGTATATACATCTCAGAAGTTCAGGTCAAAACTAAGGGGTTGTGGCTGACCAGGTGTGCAGATTACTGCAAACTAGGTGCAGTCATTGAATCCCCAAATGATAAAACGGAATGCAGTGAAATGCATCATCATTCCCTTTACCACAGTGTCCCTCACACTGTTAAATCAACAACAATACCCTAAGTACCTGTGAAGTGGTAAGGGACCTGGGATTATATGTTGACCATACCTCTCAAATGTCCAGATTTTTGTTTCATATTTTTGGTCTGTTTTTCATAAAATTGTGGCATTCTGGGACATTTGTGACAAATTATTAAAGACTGAAGTTAGAAAATAATGACAGATATTTAAGTTTCATCCATCATACCCTTCAGAAAATTCATGCTAATATAAAACCTTTATTCTATCAACTTTCTAAGTCTGTAAGAGCAATATTTAAACATTGTCCCTATTTTTGGGCCTTTGTCCCACTTTTATTTATGGCTTTGTCCAGATTTCTTACTCTAAGAGGCTGAGAGGTATGATGTTGACTGTGACCTTAACTTAAACCACCATGTGTTACTGTAGTAAGGAAAGCTTTCTACTTGATTAGTGAAGGCATTGTCTCGAGAGCAAAAGAAGATATAACCCTCTTGTACTCGGCACTTACCTGCCCCGTAACTGAGTAAGCCACCCTGATTAGCATGTACCTAAGCACCTACAGCAATTGGAGAGACCTCAGAGGTTTCTAACAAAGAAAATCACTGGGGTCCAGCATGTGCCTTGTACAGAACGACTGAAGTCCCTCTCACTGTATTCCGTATTTTATAGACTTCTTAGCAGAGACTTATGCCTGGCCTGCAAACCAATCCAAGACCCAAACCTAATGAATTTGCTGCATATCTGTAAATCAAATAGGACTATGGCTACCCATTCTAGAGACCTAAATATGGCCTGTGACTTAACTCTGTCCCTCCAGCATCTTTCAAACAGACTACCAATTTTTGTGAAACAGAGCACCTCTGTGACATTGTTCAAGAAGAACCTGGATGAGTGGATATGATACTGTACATTCTTACCTGTGATAGAGCTATAACTCTCCTGTGCATGGACAGTCATCACTAAATGCAATCTTTTGTACTGGCTAGCATTTCTATGGTATTACATTGGGATGAAACGGCTAGGCTTAAAATGACCTCCGGGTCGATAGCCTAGTAATCTCCTATGATATTCACCTTGCACACCTTCATAGGAAGGGGGTGTGAACATAATGGTTAAAGCGTTTACCTTACAGACACAAGATGCAGGGTGTGATTCTCAATTGGGATAATTGGCTAGGGATAAAATGACCTACAAGGGTAGTTAGCCTAGTACTTACCTATGATTACAGCTGGGGGAGATGTGTCCTGCTTTGCTCCTCACCCAACCATAATTCTCCAGCCAGCCCCCAGGCTCTGTAATTCATACATCATTGTCTCCACCCTCCTCCCACTGACTTCTGACAATCCATTAAAGGTGCACACAGTCTCACTAAACCTACATCCCACTTCTTCCACAATAAATACCTTCCTTACAACCCACTCACTTGATTTATTACACTTGTCACTGAAACATGGCTTAAGCAAAAATAAACCTAATTTTCAGCATTTACTTTCCTCCTACAAATACCTGTATGGCTCAAGACCTGGCAGTGGTCAAGGTGGTGGCACTATCATTCTTTTTTTTTTATAAAAACTATCTTAAACCAGCTATTATTTCTCAAAAAAATGCCTCCTCAGATACTGAACCCCACTGGATCTTTTTAGAATTTCCCTCCTGGAAGATTGGTTATCTTATAATAGCAGTTGCCTACCTTTCTCCTCCAGGCTCTCTTAACGCATGCCCACAACTTTAAAAATATTTTTATTCTAGGTGATTTTAACCTAAGCCACCTAGGTCTCTTTGGAAATGACTTTGCTGAATTCCTAGCCAGTATCACCTTTATGCAGTTAATAACGCTACTCATCCAAATCTCTGAACCAACAAACACTCCCTCTTGGATCTGTCGTCATCATCTTCAAATATATTTGTTCTTCTACCTTTGTTCAGCAACCACTGTCCAATAACTTTCCAAATTATACACCATTTACCAAAACTACCTCTAAACTAGTTACCCAAGACCAAGATCCACTATCAATACAGATAACCTTAAAAATCTCCTAGGAACATTCGACTAGTCTCCCATTGCCAACTTACAGAACTCCAACTCCATTATAATAACTCTTACACATACCTTCCTTCAACTTCAAGACAAATTATTCCCTCTCGCACAGCTCCTTTTCAAATACAACAAAAAATTCGTGGCTAATCACCGAGTTAAAATCTTTGCTCAAACTTGGTTTCAATGCATGGTCTTCATGGAGACAAAACAGTTCACCTCTCTATATAACCTAGCTAAGCAAGCCAGATGAAGGCACAAAACCAATTATTTTAAAAACAATTAATTTGCTCTGCTGGGCAAACTCAAAGATTTTGTCAGGAAGCAAGTCTTCTTACAGGCTGAAAATCCTCAGATTCCACCTCATCACCATGAAGACCTCTCAAGTCCAACTTTCAATACCTGACTTTCTCAAAGAATTCAGTCAACTACCTAGTACTGCAACCTCTACCCCCAACTCACCCAGCCCTCCTATTTTTATCCCCTCTTCTATTTAAGAAAGTTACACAGATAAACCTTGACCCCCTACTACAAAGCATACACCTGGATGCAACTCCTGGTGCCACCAACCTATTTCATTGATTTATATCACTTTGTTTGCCTCACCTCTTCTTCATATTTATAACTTCTGCTTAACTCAGTCAACAATGTCCAGACATGTGGAAAACTGCAATTGTTAGACCCTTTTCAAAATAGCCTCAGCCAGTAAATATTTTCCACTTCCAGCCTATCTCCATCCTCCCTACACTTGGGCAAATACTTCAAAAACTAATCTACAACCATTTGTCCACCTAGATCCAAACGTACCACCTTCTCACTCTTGAACAACATGGATTTTGGGCTGGCCAGAGCACAGTGGACCACAATGGTCACTTACAGATGATGCTTTTCCCAACATGGATAAAGGAACCCTTTCAGAAGCTCTCTTTATTGACCTTACCAAAGTGTTTGATCTTAATGACCATTTCCTGCTCCTTCACTCTCCCCAAGAAATTGGGGGTTAGCCCCAGCACTGTCACTTGGTTTCAACATTTCTTACCAGACAGATATTTCAGAGTCAAAATAGGCTGTCATCCCTATCACCTCCAGCACCCTTTATCAGAGGAGTGCCCCAGTGATACATACTTGCCCCGATGTTGTTTTCAGTCTTTATTAACAAACTACCCTCTGATTCCTTTATCTTCCTATCGCTCCTTATGGAGATGACATATATTTATTCTTCAGTCCAGTCCCTCACATTCAGCAATGAAACCCCATTTTCATTCTGACCTTTACTTCTTGGCTAAACAATCATAAGCTACTCCTAAATCCCTCTAAGACAAAAAGACTGATATTTGGAACCTACTTCTGACAGTGTCCTACCAATCAATCCACCGTTTTTCTGGTTTCATTCTGACACATTCAAGTTTTCCAGGTTAATTTTGCTTTTCTCACCTGCTTGATGTTGCCCCTTTCTGTACGTGTGCACCCTCTGAAGTAAACACTTTCTACTAGGGAAAGTGACAGCAGCTACGTTAGATGTTGACGGAAAAACGTCCTCCACTGTGACACATGGTGAATCCCAAGACTCCGCCAGTTTCACTTTTAATCTACTTGCAGAGTGAAACCTTTTACCCTCCACCATATCAGGTTCATGCTGATGAGTGCTAGATTTAACTAGCTGCTCTCCATATGGAGGGTTCAGTGATAGCCCTGCCTTTATGTTTTGATATAAGCAATTTCAATGATGGCCATACCTTTGTTTTGAGAGAAGCTTGTTACCTTCATACCCAGCATATCTTTTTCTCTGTTATTTTCTCCAACGTAGAAAACTAGACATCTGTCTGTAATATAGGTTCATCATGTTGTGATGTTATCTGATATACTGACCCTAATACCTGTGGTGCCTGATGGGTATTTGCACTGGTTTCTGCCTTGGCAGTCATGATACAGCACACTGAATATGGATATGTCAGCTCTTTTGACATGGGATGTTCTAAGCAAAGCATTTGGCATACATTATCATTGATATGACATTTCAATAAGCTGGCAATTTCAATGCTCTTTGTACTGCATGTCTTGTCTTGACAAATGTGTACCTTGAAGAATGCTTTATGGCCAACCCACTTAGGTCAACAATGCAGATGGTCGATAGTTGTGATAAATCCACCAGGGAAAAGTAAGATGCCCCTTCCTTAGTAGTTGTGTAATCTCAGAGTTATTGTATACAAGTGGCAGATTGTTTAGGAGTGCAGGGAGACCTGCTGCCACCCCCACGCACATATACACTGCAAAAACAATTTATTTTACACATTTCAAAAACTTGAAGCATGCACAGTGTGATGTGAGGTAGCGTCAGCTGTGCAGAGCTAGCTGAAATTTTGTTAAGAATTTGTCATTTGAATGTCAAACTGATTTGTACAGATGCTTGTGTTAAAATGTATTTGTAAAGTTGCTTTTGTTAAAAATGTATCAACAGTGGGTCCTGCTGGACAGAAAAGAAATATACAGGTATGTCAGACAGTATTGTTGTAACTGATTAAATGTATATAATTTAACAGAGGATACTGGAAGGGAATGGATTAAGCTTAGCCCAGCTAACCTTAAGAAAAATAGCCTGAAATAAAATCTTTACGGCCTAAACCAAGTCATTTAATCTCACAGGTCTGAATGCAGCCAGAAACCCAATGTCTGTGAAAAGCCTTTCTGCAGGAAGGGTGGAAGTGTTGGAATGGTTTTATAGCTTCCAGATGCTGTATTAAGCCTTAGCAAAGTTATGTGTGTGTATTGTGACACACATGTGCCAAATCTTGGCTCAATTGCTAGTGAGGTGGGAGTGTGAGAACAGGTCTATATTATAACAATGAACGCTTAAAATAGTGAACAGTATAATCGACCCTTAAAAATCAAAATGGCAAAATGCCAAACACACGGAGCAGCAATTTTTTTCCCCGGGGGAAAAAATCGTGTCTCTGTAAAAACAAACAAACAAAAAAACAAACACAAAATAAAGTGGGGGGCTTTGCCCCCCATACCCCCCGATGTGGAGGACTGTGCCACGCACACTCCCCTACTTAAATATACCAACTTCGAGACTGCACCACAGTGGAGGAAATGGCTGGGAAAAAAATCACTGTTCCGTGTGTTTGCGATTTTGTGGTTTCGATTTAAAGTGGTCGATCAAACAGCATTCGCTATTTTTAGTGTTCGCTGCTATAATAGGGAACCATGGGAACTATGGAGTTAGGTGACCAGATGTGATATTTTGTAGCCAGCACTGAATTTGTATTTGAATACTAGTGGGAGATGTGATAGATGCACTCTGTTTTTTGGGACCTGATAAGACTCCGCTATCCACCTTCATCTTCCACCTTCATCTTGCCTTGTTTTAGTAAGTAACTAGGGAATAGTAATTCTTCAGTTTGTTAGAAAATATGGGGAGATTGATTAAGTATTGTTTTTCTGTATCTGTCTGGGTCTTTCTATCTGTGTTGTTTTATTTATATTTCCCATGAATTGAAACTCAGTTTTTTTATTGTAAATAGATATTCAGCATTTCATGTTTTTTTTTATTGTTTTATTACTAAATATATCTATACCTTTTATTGTGGCTGGTCCTTTAGAAAATATTAAACTTTTGAGAGCTCTTGCATTTAGTGAGTGGCACGGTGGCTCCATGTTCCTGAAATTCTTGCTGGTTGGTTACCACTACCATTTGTAGAAGTATTAATTTTACTAAGAGTAATTGGTTATCCTGGTAGGAGCCTTAGAGTAGCTGGCTTTGGGTGTATTGGTGGCAGTCTGTCTACCTTTTAGTCTGGGTGAAGGTGGCAAAGCAGGTAAGCTGTCGGCCTTTTCCTAGGGTGTGTGTGTGTGTGTGTGTGTGTGTGTGTGTGTGTGTGTGTGTGTGTGAAAGTCAAATCTCAGAGTCTATGTGTGTCAACTACTTTGAACAGAGACACTGAGAGCACTAATTTCACAGTGGGGGTGGTGGAGGACTTGGCTTGGAACACCCTGCTAAGGACTCCGCTCTATAGCTGTAAGTGGGCAGTCTTATTTGGGCCTTAGAGAAATAGTCCAGCCTCAGGACTAGTGTGTGAATTCCCTATGTGCTCTTAAGGGAAATTGTACTTGGTGCAGAAAGCTGCATCTGAAAATAGTGTGTGTGTCTAATTTTTTCTCAGTGAACGTTCTCCACAAGTGTCAGTGGTGAGGACTGAGGCTCCTTGATCATTGGCCCATAGGAGAGATGTCCCACATGGAAGCATATTGATGTGCGATTCGATGTTACTTTGTAGACCTTAAGCAAGTCATCCTAACTCTAAATTGATCTTTCCCACTAATTCCAAATGTGTGTGCAAATATATATTTGTATCTATCGATACACACACACACTCATTACCATCCCTTAATAACAAGGGGTTGGGAGGACGAAAGAGGGAGAATCCATGCGTCTCCTACCATTACATATTTTTCTGTTTTAACACTCCCTCAACTTTTCACTTGAAGTCCTTAAGTATAATGAGCCTAAACATATAAAATACCTTATCAACAACCTCGTACATGGACATCATACTTGTGTATAACCCCTAATTGCTCATCCAGATTCTTCCCGAGGCCCTAGGTAATATTCCTGCACAATTCCCTTCTAACCTTAAATTTTGTAATCAAATTTACCGTTTAGTGAACTCCCACTTGCTATTGCAATCAGTTGACTTGCATGCTCAGCCCTGGTCTCTATAGGTTTACTGTGGCCAACATGAATATCTACAGTGTAAACATTTAGCTCAAAGTAGAACACTAGGGTCATCAAAATAACTCCACCATATTAGCTGCAACAGAATTGTAGTTAAGAGGAGACTCCTAGATACCACCACAAATCCTATAAAGCCACACTGTGTTTATTGACAACCATTCTGCAGTGGTGTCAATACCTTAAAGTGGCACATCATATTAGCAACAGTAATTGAGAACAGCTCTGACAAAGATAATGACTCCTAGAGGACACTTACCCAGACTTCTTTATCTAATCATGTTGAAATACTGCTTGCATCATTATACATTCCCCTCCCCCCACAAGTTACACTGACTGTCCTCAAAAAGCTTTTAGATTTAATTTTAATATAGTCTTAACACCACAGATTAATTGCACTTCAAGATTTTACCATGGACTTTCTGGCCCCCCCTGAAAGCTCAGTTGAATTGATTCATGCTCATTCAGAACCTGATTAATTACTTCTAAAGGGTTCAGGACTAAATTCAGTAACCAACAAATAGCCCCGTTAGATATTTTACTCCAAGGTATACCCAGTAAATTAAACAACATGCTTATCCTTCCCAACCAAGTAAGCAATCACAATCCAGCATTGTCCTCATATTAAACATCAAAATCACTCCCAAATTACTTCTCCTCTAGAAGAATCAGAGTCCTCAAAAGATACCCTGCTGTCTGAATTTAGCAACATAGACTGGTCCCCCCCATATGTAGCCACTTGCTGTGCTATTGTCTCGATTATTCTTCATTGTTACACTAATTCACTTGAAATGTAACGGCCTGGAGTCTCCTAGTTTTATGTGGATATATCTTAGAGTGCCATGGTTAACCCCAGAACTTGAAAACAAATCTAAAAATGAAGATATAGCATGCAAGAACTCCACTGATAAAGAACATGCCCACATATAAGGCCCTATGCAAAGCTTGCAGAAAAATGCCAACACAGCTAAGTCAAAATGTTGTAGATTAGTGCAACAGTCCCAGCATGACTATCCCAAGCAATTCTAGAACTCTGTAAATAACCTAGCTAATCACAAAATATTCCACTGCACCACAGACAAAAAACTACTACTAAATATATTAAAATCACTTCTAAATAACATAGGCAACCTTCCTAGTCCCATCATAGACTCATAGGTATATACTAGGCTAACAACCACCAGGGTCTTTATAAGACTAGCCATGCAACCCAAACCACTTTTGTCGCTATGTATCATGGATACTTATTAAGAGGGGGTATGTTAAGCAGTTTCTAAAGGTTATGGGGAGGATGTTGGTTTGGACATAATTACTGTCTGCCTGTGTCGACCTGGGGTGAATTTCTGATTTCCCATTCATTTGTCAAGGTTACACTTAAATAGGGTTAGGTGTAGACCTGGATTCACATGGATGGGGAGCCTGTTCCAGAGCATGGGGATCCACTGAGATGCACATCTGTATTGCTAACCTATCCTTTTTATGTCGCAAGCAAAATTTAAATTCTTTGATCTAGTGGCTCTGATGCTGTTAGTTTTGCAGATGTTCAAAAGGTCCATCAGAGTTGGATCTGAGGATGCCTTGAATGCCAGGCATAGATCGCCTGTCAGTAACTTATAGGCAACTGAGTACAGTGATAGTTTTCAGGTGATCTGTATAGGACAGTGTGTTTATACTGTGGATTCTCCTTGTAAGGAACCTTTGTGGACATTCCAGCTGTTGCATATGGTTGGTCAGGTACATGCCAAAGAGGGCATTGTACTCATTGATTGGGCTGATAAGGGCCAAATTAATGGGTCACTATGACTTCCTCAGATCTGGATGCCATACCCTTACTTATAAGTTGGGTGACCTAGATTGATTTTCTCACTGGTTTGGCCACATGTTGGTCAAAGGCCAGATTGCTGTCCACATATGTTCTCAGATCCCTGACTTTTGGGTCCAGTCTTAGGAGAATCTTACTGATGAAGTAATTAGCCTGGGTAGCCATTTTCCCAAAAGGTACTATAATGCATTTCTTGGCATTGAGTTTTAATCCATGACTTTGGCGCCAGTCATTTGTCTGTGTTACATCCTGTTGTAAGATGTTTGTGTTGTGGGAGAACTCTATGATAGGTCCCAATTTGCAGTCATCTGAGAACCTGGTCAGCCAAAGGCCTTTGACACTAGCTTTTACCTCCAAGACGTAGATGCCAAATATCAGTCCCAGCATAAAGCCCTGAGGTACCCTGCTGGTGACTGGTCTCTTAGTGGAGGTGGTCTCACTAATCCTGATATCCTGCATCCTGTCTGTGAATCAGTTGGAAATCCAATGAGTTATATAGGGGTTTATGTCCAGTTTGGCGAGTTTGTCAACTATACCGAAGTGGAGTATTGTATCAAATGTCTTATCCAATTCTAGGTAGGAGGTCTACACCATTTTCCCCCTATTTTGTTGTCTGTTTGACCTTCTCAAAGAAGTCCACCAGGTTTAGTATGACTTTCCCTTGAAAAAGCCAATCTGAGTTGAAATCCAGTGTTTGAAGGTTGCCTTATGTCTTTGTTCATCATTTCCACAATAATTCATTCCATGGGCTTTGCATATTAGACTGGTCAGATTAATGGGTTGTTAGTTTCCATGGTCAATTAGTGGTCTACTCTTGTGAAATGGGATAACTTTCCTTCATTCTCATGGTACAAAGCCTGTTTTGAGGCTGTAATTGAAACGTGGTTCAAATGGTTCTGATGGGTTATGTTTCATAACTGTTAAGACCAGAGAGGATGTGTTTTGAGTTTTGCAAGTGCCATCAGGACTTGGCTTCCAGCTATTTATTAGGGTGTTATACTATTAAGTATTTCATGGGAGTGAGGTGTGAAGTTTTCATTTTTCAACTTGCAGATTCGGTATGTCACTGTGCTCAGTGAAGGTGGCACAATTGACCACCAATTTGGCAGACTGATGTGTGCTACCTTTGAGATTACAGACATAGCTGTGGGAGACCTTGTGGTTGTCTTTAACCTGTGAGGCTATCTTGATATTGTAATTGGCCTTTTTGGACTTGATTAGTCCTCTAAGTTTCCTGTTTAATTTTATTAGAGAGCTCTTATTATGGGAGTTGGTCTTCCTGGTTTTAGCCAAGGCTTTTTTTTTCTATACCCTATTAAGGTTAGATTCCACCAATGTGTTTTTTTTTAGACATTTGTTTTGGGGTTACTTCTAGTAGGTACAGCAGACAATATACAGACATTTATCTTATTGTACAGGGTCTCTGAACAATTCCTCATAGGTTGCATTGAAGTTTTGTGTTAGGAGAGCATTGAACTTCGACATACTATCGCTTAATAGAATGTAGTTTGATTTGGATAGTTCCTTATTGTTAGAGGGTTTGCTGTGGTTACTGAGTTGATTTTTATTTTGAAGGAGACAGCTTTGTAATCTTACTTCACCAGTGAGGATATGACACTGGGGTTGTGTGCAGCTTTCTGCCATATTCATGAGTTTCAGGTCCAGTATGTTTGAACCTGTGGTGGGTATATACACTATCTGGCTATGAGTGCAGTTGTTAATAAAGTCCAGGAATCAGTATGCCTGCAAGTTTGAGGCAGTGTATGTTTCCCAGTGTATAGTGGAGTAGTTAAAATCTCCCATGAATAGGATAGTTGGTTTAATGGTGAGTGTCTCCAGTAGGTCTAGGTATGAGCTACAGGATTCTTGGGAAATAGAGGATGACCTATAGCTTGATATGGTATGAAACTTTGTCTATGGATATTTGCAATTGAATAAGCTGCAGGGTATCGTCCTGTTTTTAAACAGCCTATTGGTATACTTGCATACCTCCGAATCTCTTAGAGCACAAAATGTGGACAAAGACTAAAATGATGGGGGGGGGGGGGGACAAATTTTAAATACTGCTCTTACAAACTTAGAAAGTTGATGGAATAATAGGTTTTGCATTAGCATGAATGTTCTGAAGGATGTGGAGTCTTAAACTTGATTGTCATCATTTAATGACTTCAGTCCTCAGCTATTTGCCAAAAAGGAACAGAATTTAGGAGGAACAGACCAAAAATATGAGGCAAAAATCTGGACATTCTGTGAAAACCTGTACATTTGCCAGGTATGTATATTTATTGTTAATATAGATAAAGACTCCGCCACTTTTTTTCTCTGTCTGTACAGCTGATGGTCTAAATATGTGGAAGGCACTGAAGCTTTGCACAGTCTAAGTGCTTTCTGAGGATTTAAACCATGTCTCTGTAATGACACAGAAACCCTTTTCACCCAGTAAATTAACACAGTCAAACTCCGTATACACTTCTGTAAACTACTCACAATTCTATTTTAAAAGATAACAAAATAAATTAAGGAATTACTACTTAAACTCCCTAAGCATTGCAGCAGCAGCATCCTATACACACACCCATTACTACTGAAAATGGGTTTTCAATCTCTGTTTTCCCAACAGGCCCACATACTTAATGTGAGTGTAACTTCCAGACTTATCCCCGCTTTATACAAACATGCAACCATCATTACCTTCACAAAGTCCCCATTCTCAAGACCACAGATTACTACTGTCACACTGACCCAATTGCCAAAAGCATTAGAATTCCTATAACATCATTTCAGATAGATAACATTAGTTCAGGCCTAAATATGTCTTGACAGCCATAATCTCTGTAACCAACCACATCTACACTAATGTGAAAGACGGCAAACTGGTGCGATATTTGTAGATCTGAAATGAGACTGTGATTGTATGGATTTCTTTATTTTCATGTCTGAGTACTTGTAGTTTCTCATTTGAAGTTGTACTCCTAGTTTTCCAATTTCTTAAATAACAGAAGCTTCGCAATGGCCTGTAATTTCAGTCTAAGGGATTGACCAACATTGGTGTCCCCCCAAAGCTCTGTGCAATCTTAACTGTTTATGCTGATGACATTACATTACTAAAGCTGACTCCTCCCAAACAAAAATAAACAAGGCTCTACAAAATGATTTTGAATACTTATGCAAGTGGTTGCAATCAAATAATTTGGCTTTCAGTCCAAGTAAATCATCAGTCATGCTATTCAGCACTAATAAGAGACTTCTCACACTGTAGCTCTGTCTCTCCTGGATTCACATGGAAGCCCCCACCCAGACGTCACATGCCAGAGATACCTGAGAATGAACCATCTTTTCTTCTTCTTGCATTGTCACAAAATCTAAACGTTCTCTCTCAGCTTAATGTTAAACAAATGATCTTGCATCTTCTGAAAATGGAAGCTAGGCTTGTTATTGTTATAAATATATTACTCCCCAGGTTAAAATACTCCATTGTAGTCATTCCTTACAGTCAGCACAGGCCCAGGAAATAAAATCCTTATATTCATCTAACTAAATCCTCATACCGATCACCAGTGTATAACTGTTTCTTAAAATAACTCCCTTTTCACACCAGAGCACCCTTTCTCCATAACAACCTGACTTTCAAGCTTATCCACGACAGCAACTGGTCCCCACTAAAAACATTCTCCACTTTCAGGATCGCCCATACTCAATCACTGAAGATGGGTAACCATTTGAAATGTCGGGACCTGCAAACATGGAGACTGAATAGCCAAAAGAATAGACTCACCATTTTTGGGAGTATTCCCTTTTCTCCAAGGTATTGCAATCTCGGAATTGGTAAATATAAGTTCAGAGGGTATGGGCATACAGTGGGGGTTTGCCCCCCCCCCCAATGAAGTTTTATGGAGAAATGATTTTCGAGATTCAATCTTCTCATGTGTTTTTGTCTTTTTTTTTTTTTTTTTGACTTGTCAGCACTTGGCATTTCAAGCGCCGACATTTCAGTAGGGAGCCCTGATGACCTTCTGGTTAGATACCCTTCATACGCTCTGGAGCCCTAACCCACAAAAATGAGTGGGTGAAAACCACGAAAAAATAAACCTCAGAATGCACCTGCATTTGATACTCTATACAGGCACCTGTACTCTGCACTTTCAATAGGTTCATAAATTTAGACTCCCTACACTAAAATCATTCTGGCTGGTCTCCTACCCTTACTTTCTTCTCCCCCCATTTCTCTTTACACCCTCTCCATGTATTCTGATTAGTGGAATAGGTTTACTGATAAAAAAATCTTGTACAAAAGTTCATCCCAGATGAAAATGGAATATCCTGTAATATAGTGTTGTATTGCTGATGCTATGTCACTGTATTGTATTTGTATTACGGTTGTCTTATCTCTTACTACAATTTGTTCAACTTTTATGTTGTTTTGTAGCTATCTCCTACTTGTATAATTTGACCTGCAAGGCCTGGGTCATGCCTGAAACGGATCTACAGGCCATAGTACTCCCCTGGTTAACAAATGTAATTAAGTAAGTAATCTAATTACTTGTGCCTTCAACAGTGCTGTACAAGTGAAAAAGCTTTCTGGACACTGAACTTTCCTCAGCTTTGCGGTGCCTTTCCTTTGTTACTGCTGTAACCTTATGGCTCCTATTCAGGTGTCTTTTTGCAGTGAAATGCCGAATAAAGTATTTCTGTAACTATAGAGTTTTAATGAGCACATATGCAAGCATCCCACAAAAAGTATTTTTAGCTGCCATACTAAGAGGATGGGTAAAAGTGCCTGCAGCAGCCTGTCTCTCTGGCACGGAGCGATGAAACCCTGATTGTGATTTAGACTACCTTGATTGGAGTAGTAGCTGGGGTGCTGGAAGATTCGGATGGGGGAGAAGTAGTATGAGTACTTTATACAAGCTTGCTATCCAGGAAAAGGCTAGGCAACTCCTTGTCAGTGAAACTGTTTGGTGTAAACAGATGCTTGCATAACTTTAGCCAAGAACCAGAAGGATGTGGGCTTGACCTTCCCAAGATGCTGACTGTAACCCTAGTCACCAACTGTGGAGGAGCATGCACAAATGGATAGAGGGGTGTAGAGGTCCATGTGTTAATGCAGGCAGTCCTGTCAGGGAACAGGGGATTTAGGTAAGGGCCTACAAAAATGCCTTCAGCTGGCAGGATATTGGAGAGAGTACAAGCAACCCTTCTTGGCTGTTTGTGTTGACGGCACCCTCTGAATGACAGTTGCCCAGTATTAGTACAGTAGAGTATTTGGTAAATCCCTAGTACTGGGGAATGAGTGGACTTATTGGGATAAGCCTGATGGTTGGCAGGTATGCGGACACCTGGATATTGTGAAATAAGCATGTAATACTGAAAATAACTAATTACCTTCAACAGTAATATGCAAGTCAGCAAGCTGTCTGGGCACTTACTCAGCCATACAGTTTCTTCCTTTTGTTACATGCAGTAACCTGATGGCAGCTTTTCACATTGCTTTCTGCGGTGAAATGCTGACTATTACACATGCATATGCGTATACATATCATAAACAGTAGATCGTTTCAGACAGCATAACACTGCTACTTTGGTGGGAGTGGTAAAATAGCCTACAATACTGAAACAATCTACTTACTTGTACCTTCATAACTGTGTGGACAGGTATACTTTTATGTGATCCTTAACATGCAAGTATTAGTAGTACTGAAAAATGATGCTAATTGATCTTAATTACAGATTTAACTAGTAAAAGCTGTTCTAGAGATTCCCTAACACAATATAATTCTTGTGGAGAAGGCTCTAGAAGTGCATGTTTCAGTTCCTGCTGTTACATGTTAGGAAGACCACAAAAAGTACTTGGCTTCAGTGCCTCAGATGTCAGCAGCTAACAAAGACCCGAGTTAAAAGTAGAATAAACAGTTATTTGTTCGTCTAAATACTGTGACTTTAAAATTACTTTGCAGAAAGAATGTATGGATTTCAAGAATGTTTTTAACTACAGAAGAGAGTCTGTTATCGAAACTAATTGGGACCTAGGGTAGTTCGGATAATCAAATGTATAAAAGAACCTGATAAAAATTTCTAAAATTTTGTTTTTTCTGCACACAGGGAATACACTTTTCAACCACTCTGATTCCAGTGAACAGTAAAGAAAAATTTTCACACAAAACGTGGGCTACAAGCTCAAAAAACATGAACAAGTGAAATATGTACATGTGTGTGTGTGTGTGTGTGTGTGTGTGTGTGTGTGTGTGTGTGTGTGTCTCTTTCGGCTCTTCCCGGTTAGGGGTCGCCACAGCGGAACTCCGGTCTGCTAATGATTGGCAGTAGATTTTTATGTGCCGAGTTGCCAGCTCTGATGCACAACCTTCAGCGAAGGTATGCCCATTCACGCATGTCTCCAGACAGAAGACGCTGTAGCTGAGAATCGAACGGGACAACGTCTTACTGTCAGGCGACAGCGCTACCGCAGCACCACCACCGCAGTTTTAACAAGTGAAATACGTATAACGTTTACATATTCAGACTTTACGATTTTTCTTACCTGAATAATTTGGAAGACTGAGTTTGGAAAATTGATGTTTCGGATAATTAACGTTCAGATAATAGATTCTCTGCTGTAATTTATTATATATTACAGAAATAACTCTTAACCCCTAATGCTGCAGTGCAGTATCAGTAATTTGAAAAATGAATCCAGTCACCTGAAGTGGGAATAGAACACAGCCTTCTGTTCATGCAGCACCAGCAGTGAGCATGCTGCTATTTGAGCTACTGACACTACTTTATTTAACTTTAGAGTAAAACATGCATGTGTTTACTTCTGATTCTTTACTATTGCATATTGTATGGCTAGCGCATTAAAGCAAATATACAATATGCAGACGATTCCACCCTTGTATGTGCAGCACCAACCATCCAACAGCTTCATGATAAAACACAAAAGTCATTCACTCAAACTGAATCGTGGCTGTCTGACTCGCAGCACATCCTCAACCCCAACAAAACTAACCTTACGATCTTCCAGGCAACCAAACGCGCACAGATCTCCTTCCCACCTTCTATATCACTGTTGTTGATAACACAAAAATTACTCCCAAACCACAAACTAAACTGCTAGGAGTTGCAATCTATAAGTTGAGATTCAATATACACATATCTCTAGCAATCAAAAAAAGTACACAAAAAAATGGGGACCCTTTATAGAAACAAAAAATTTCTAACGGATAGTTTCTGGGTAGCCGTTGCCAGAACCCACCTCCTGTCAATCCTCTTCTGCGCCTCACCCATACTTACCAGCTGTAAAAAGGCTGACCTTGACAAACTAGAGATATGCTGTTATAAAATAGCAAGACTTGCTACAGATTCTACATATAGGATTCGCCACTGCCTTGCTGTAAAAAAAAAAAAAAAAAAAAAAAATTTTTGGGATAGAACTACCACAACTTCTGACATATAACCAATTAATTATGCCCCACAGACTACTTTACCAGCATGAGATAACCCTGCACTCCTAAACTTAATATAACCTTACTTCGACAGACGCATGCTTCATTCAACAAATAAATTATTATTACAATTAAAACTACCAACGCTGCAGGGAATTCACTATACTCATGCCATGCCTCAAAAAACTGGAACACACTTCCTCACCCTGTTAGAGCAACTGCCAACTTAACTTGGTTCAAATAACTACTTAAACATTTATCAGATTTGTGGCTATGCTCATGCAACAGCCCAGGGTAATTCTTAGCAACTAATCCCCCTCCTCCAAACTCAAAACTATCCCAATAAGTCATTACTATGCCATCCTTTTTTTCTGCTTCCTACCAAAGTACATCACCATATATTCATTCCCTAATAAAGTACTCGGAACTGTATTTTACACTGACTAACCACCTGAACTAACAGTTACTAACCACCTGAACTAACAGTTACTACTTACCTACAGCATCCTTTTCTTTCACCCTTTTTAGCTTTCTAGCATCTACTACTATATAATGTGACTACAAGTGATTTGACATAATCTCTGCTTCCTCAGTCATCATCACTAACTACAAAAGTAACTCTGTAATTAATTACTTCAACACTCTTCGACCAAATGCAAGCAACAGGGCACATAAAGTAACACTGGACCTAATCCTCTCTAAGTTTTGTACAACAATACTACTGTAATTGGTGACAAATTTAGCTAGTATTACCTCTATACCATTTCATTTGTAAGTACTGTAATTGATTCCCTACTATGTATCTTCACTATTGTATCGTGATGTTTTTATGAAATGTTTCACGTATGTCTATTTCATTATCTATGTAATGTCTCTATGTGGAGTTTTTCTTCCTGGGCCTCTGCTGAAAATATGTTCTGCCAAGTCGGACTTTCTGGTAAACAAATGTAAAGTAAATAAATAAAGCTTGACTTTCATTTTTTCAGTTAAGTGTATACAGACCTTAGCAAAACTGTAATTATAAAATTATTGACTAAAAAGCAAATTGGAAAATACTACAGTGTTCAGCATATAGTGAATTTATATTGAATTATTATCCCAAAAATTAAGTGAATTTTCATATAAATGCAAACCAGCAAGTTATGATAATACCAAACACACAGCTACCAAAAGCTCGAGTTAATCCAGGTGTGCACAAAATGAAAGAATGAACAAGTCCAACAGAAAAAATGCTCCTGGAAAACACGGAAGGCTAGAACGTATAAAAAATACTTTATTTACAGATAAGCGCTTTCATGGTTAGATAAAATACTGCTTCATCAGATCAAACATGGAAATGCTGAAAGCTAGTTAAATAATTCATTAAACCAATCCAAACCAACAACCTAAACAAACTCCACCCCATGAATTAACATAATAATGAACTCCTTAAATAACTATAAAATTAAACAGATTAAAAACTGCCCATACAAAACATTCCATACACACTCATACACACACGTGAAATAATGAGAATAGAAACCATCAATTCCTACAGGAATACATATAATGGTACATAACTATTAAATACTGGCTATCTAAACAGCCTATGCTTTCAGAACTAGCTTAAGGGGAACCTGTTCATTTAAACCCATCCCTGTGTATGCCTGCATCTTAACGATCCACTATAGTTCAACCGTCTCAGTACAGTTTCTTATATCACCCATCCTTAATGATTCATGCAACTTATCTATAACGCGGAACTTAAACCAATGTCCATCCTCTCTCTCCATCACGTGCTTTGCCATAGCATTAGATTCATATTTAATATTGATGGAGTAAAGATGTTCTCTAATCTGCTCCCTAAACTTATGGTTGCACTTACCCATGTCAAATGGAAAACATTCTACACAATGGGCTAAATACATCGTATCCTTCTTGTTACAATCTGCCTGAGCTCTAAAATGAAACCTACGCCTTGTATCATGACATGTAAAGCTATCACTGGTTTCTGTATATGAGCAATAACTGCAATTCCCACATGGAGTAGTACCTTTAACCTGATGATCACTAGTACTTCTAATCCTATCCGGATGGCACAGTAATCTCTATAAATTCTTTTTATTCTTGTAGGTGAACCTTGGATGTCCTTCAAGGATGCATCTGCAGTCCTAACATATGGGTTGTCCTGCCTCAGGCAGCCCTTCAGTCGGCCAGATTCCAAAGTCTGGGTCTGGCCTCGGCTGATGTCGCACTTCACCCGACGTCATAGCTGCTGTGAATTGGGTATAAAGGCATCAGCCGATGCCATTTTCCTCAGTCTTTCTGCAGAAGCTGTTCGCAAGTGCCGGTCGGTCAGATCCAGAGATTTCTACTACCGAAGACTTCTAAAAAGCTAAGTACCCCGTTGGAGACTCTTTCTTGCCTCAGCCGATGTCAGAAAACGTAAATAATTGCTTAACTTGTGGGAAACAAATACAAATTCTTTTTATTCTTGTAGGTGAACCTTGGTTTCTCTCCTACTGTATTCCTGAACCTCTCATCAGTAAGTAGTATAGGTCAGTGTTTCTCAAATATCTCAGTAATGAGATGTACATCACTACTGTGTTCTATAGGGATAGTCAGAGGGCGAACCTCATCTCCACCCCCCATAGTGGCATCTGTAGCGGAATCATGCGAAAAATACGGTCTCGCCTTGTAGATCTGAGTTGAGTACTGGAATGAGTTGAGTACTGGAATACATACCCAGATCCACTTCCCTCCTTTTATATCCTCTCCTCTCAAATTGTTTTCTCAGGTTGGCGACCTCATTATGATAACCTGCATCCCTCGCATTGAGCCTCGAGACTCGCATACGCTGGCCCTTGATTATGTTCCGAAAAACAAACGAGGCATGTATACTGGTCCTATACAACAAGGTATTCATGTAGCATTCCTTCCTGAGCAAATGACTGTCAAAGGACAGGTCAGCCAACCTAGTTACCTGGATATCCAAGAATTCAATGGCAGAAGGTGAGTGGTTGACTGAAAAACTCATTAAGGACATGGTGCTATATAAATAATGTAAGAGCTCGTATGTCACCACTAGTTCCTAACCATAACATACAGATATCATCCACAAACCTATTGTAAAAACTGATGTACTTAGAAAAAGCATGATCACATAGGACATAAGTGTTCTCCTATTGGGGCATGACCATACTGGCATAGCTTTTGGCACACGAAGTGCCCATAGCTACGCCAGAGGTCTGTAGATAATAGCTCCCATCAAATAGGAAGGCATTTTTCTCAAGTATGATTTCAGCGAAGAAAAAAAAAAAACAGATCTATATGCTTACAATCGTAGTTGCTATGTTGACTCATATAACTACTCACATACTCAGTGCCTCTCCCTGTTCGGTATAGTGGTAAACGGGGATTTAACATCCATAGTAACCATAAGGCAGTTGCTTGGTATATCTACACTATACACATGTTCAAAAAGATTCTTCAGGAACTGTTTAGAATCTTGCAGAACCGCTCCAGAGGTGTTAAGTACAGGTCTGAATTGTTTCTCAACAAAAATTGAGAATGGTTCAGTCAACCACCCAGCTCCTGCCACTATAGGTCTCAATGGAGGTGCTACATGATCCTTATATATCTTGGGTTGACCATGGAAAGTGAAAACACAGGGCATATCAACAGTCAAATGATTCACAATATCAGCAGAAATGCATTAATTCAGTAGACAATCCTGTTTAGTATTATGTACTTTCAAAAGCATATACTTAATATCCTCCGGAGTAACCCTGGTCTATACAGTATCATCATCCAACATGTTTTTAATGCATCCAAAGTATTAGTCTTTGTCCATAATCACAATCGCCCCATCCTTATCTGCGGGGTGTTTAGCTATATTCTCATAACTCCGCAAATTATTTAAAGCATCTCTTTCAGCAGAGGATAAATTATTAAAGCTATGGTGGCTCTTATTCCCATCTAATACAGTAATTAGGTCATCCACACACAGTCTAACAAAGGCCTCCACCAAGGGATGATTCTGGGGTATAAACATACTAGGTCTTTTGAAGGGACAACCATTTAATAAGACCATCATTAGAAAACAATAGTCTCAACATCAAATTCCTGCTAAACAATCTCAAGTCAATTAATGTATTTAATCAATGTATTGGCCATATCAGCTTTACTCGCAGGAATAAAAGATAACCCCCTCCCCAGCACAGAGTGTTCAAATGTGGAGAGAGTCCTGCATGACAAGTCATAGATCAAGGGCTGGTCACATTCTAAGTAATAATATACAGTAACTTTTGCAATAAAAACAGACCTTTTAATGACCATGGAATCCGATGGCTATAAAAGCAAAATAGTCAGTTTTCAGATATCACTAAATACAAATTTATGTACAGATGTGTCAGATGAATTTTGACTACTAAAACTGAGTGAGCATTGAATTTCTGAGACTTGAGTGCAGTCAAAGTAAAGCAAAGTCGTTTTCAAATATCACTGCATACAAATTTGTGTGCAAATAATTTAAATGAATTCTGAGTACTTCACAAGAAGCAATCAATGTTTGAAGGCAGCATTAAGCTGTATAATATGTAAATGTAGGACAGATGTTTAATGCTTGTCTTAATAAGCAGGAATGAAAAATCTTTCCCGTTATTTGCAGCTGTTTAAACAAAGGAAGGAGCAATAGATAGTACCAACGCTTACCTACCCTTATAACGTCTAAAAGCTACAGTTATTCTATAATGATGATAATTTGATCACAGCTGCAGCAGCAGTATCCTTATGGGTTTATACCCTGCTGCCTAGGATATAATAGCTGGCCAGCTTCCAAAGCTTAAGGGTACCTTCCACGCACTTAGACCATTGGCAGCTGAAGAGCACTCCTCTTGTGGCCTTTCGGCGATCGATGGTTAGCTTGTGTTTCTCCATAGTTGGGCAGATAAGTTTCCTTGGGAGGAAAAAACTCCTACTTTTACTTTTTTATAACTGAAACAGTATTTTTTTTTTGAACAGCTGTTTGTTTTTTGCTAATTTTACTGTTTTAGGGACTGTCTCTGGACATTTCTATCTGTTGAAACTATGTGTTCTACTTACCTTTTGTGACTGCAACCTTAAGTTTTATTCATGTTTACTGTACTTTATATGTTTTATACATAACATGACATTTTAGGTTTTAAGGGCTGGGCAGGTGTTTTTGTTGTTTTTGTCACCATGTTATTTTTGTGGAAATGCTGCTTTCACGAACTTGTCAGTTTACTAACTGAGGCTGACATCAGTAGCTGTGTTTCAAGCTTCTTTCTTGACTGGAAAAACTTACCAGAAAGACACTACATGGAGAGCAGGCCATGACATTTCCTTTCCTGTCTCAACCAGTTTGTGGAAGTTCCAAATTTCAAAATGCTATCCCTACCCAAACTGTTACCTGTTATTTTCCATTTAAGTTATATTTGGTAGCCTAGCCCGCAGTGGTGGTGCTGCGGTAGCGTTGTCGCCTCACAGTAAGACGCTGTCCAGTTCGATTCTCAGCTAGTGTGTCTTCTGCGTGGAGATATGCGTGAATGGGCGTACCTTCGCTGAAGGTTGTGCATCAGGGCTGGTAACTCGGCACGTAAAAATCAACTACCAATCATTAGCGGACTGGAGTTCCACTGTGGCGATCCCTAACCAGGAAAAGCCGAAAGTAGCCTTAGATTTAAAGGATGTTTACTATGCTTATCATCACAGTCCTATTGCCAAAGCTTTCAGACCTTTTCTTTTTAAGGATTTCTGTCTTGGGGTTACACTTTCAGTTCTTGCATTATCATTTGTGGTATCCTCAACCTCAGGATATTCATAGTGTCTTACTCCAGTGATAGCCTATTGCAGCCAGCAAGGTTTCTTTTTTTTTTAATTGGAACATTTGCGTATCTTTCCAAAGACTGTTTCAAAGTGTCAGAAATCTGTCACTTGGGTAAGGGGTTTCCTTCTTAGACCGGGTTTCCTGGAGAACATTTAGAATCTTGTCTTCCATCCCACAGAATAGAATTCCTGGGGTATGAACTGGATATCCTGTGAAGAAAAGCTGTTTTAAATGAACATAAAGTGGATCTACTTCTTGATTTATTCCCGGAGTTTTTCTACTGTATTTTAGGTTTCACTGCATCTGTGATTCTTAGGATTGCTCTGGCCAGACTCCACATAAAAGGTATATTAATAATGAAAAATAATCAGTGGTACCTAAAATTTGTATGGTCCTAACACTGTTACCCCATGACATTTTGAATTCCAGTTTTAGAATTTGGAAACCTGAAACCATTTTGGTGGAGAGACCGCTTTTATTTTATTCCAGGTCTTCCATACTATACTGCCTTTCAGATCCACTATAGACTGTAAAAACACATCCCTCAGATTTTGGTTTTGGGGGGGGGGGGGCTGTGTCTTTGTGAAGTATAAGTACAGGGTCTTTGGAACAAAAAACGGACCAAAACACTTACGTTTCAAAGGGATGTTGGCAGTACTAAATGCAGTCATCTCTTGTGCCATGGACCTCTGCAAGTAATCACAGATGGCATCACAGTGATGTGGTATGTACACCGTCATTAAGTTTCCAGATCTTGCCTTTTGTACAGATTACAAATGGTAGCTTTGCATATAGCAATTCTGCACAATCTCATTCTATAGGCTTTTTTAATTTCAATCAGAGCAAAAACTTTATGGCGTACAAGTTGAGCAGAACCAGAAAAGACCCACACAAATGGAAATTGAATTAAGGGTCTTCTTGGATTTGATCCAGTTATGGGGAACTCTCAATTAGACCTGTTTGCTGCCACTCACAGCAATCTACTGTCAGGTTTTCATTCCAGGACTCCTTGTGAGCAGCCTGGAAAACTGGTGCATTTCCCTTTTCTTGGAAGAAACTGTTTTGTATGCCTTTCCACTGGTATCCAGTGTCATTCTAAATATTCCTTAGGACTTTATAAGATCTTTCCGATGACTCCCCTCTGGCGCAGGCAACAGTTCTCCCTTCTTTTGGAAGTGGCTGAGGGCAATTGCCACAAGCTTCTTCACAGACTGAACTTACCAAAGACAGGGGTTGTTCGATATTCCCCATCTTCAAGCATCTTTTACAAACTGCCTGAATGATGGTCTTAATACCTCTTGGGCATCTTTTTTTGGGGATTTCCAGTAGGTATTATAGGAGGATAAAAATCCTGTTACTAGAAAATCATTAGCATATTCAGAGAGTTTCTAGTTGGTGCCACATTAACCACCAATACCCTTTTAAGGATAGTGCTTCTCTGGTTTTAAAATATTTGTGTGAGTTTTATCCTCTTGCCTTTCTTATTCTTCTGTTAAAGTACATCTTTAGGCCATTTGAGGATGGTTCCTCATCTTTCAATGCACTCTTATTTTAAGGTGTTTTTGAAAGGGGGTTTTACGTGTGTGTACCCTTTTTTGGGGTCTTAATTTTATTTTGCAGATATATACTGTTCCATTTGAACTGACTTTTCAGGCTGATGCAAGGTTCTTATCATGGAAAATAGTGTTACTTGTTGCAGAAATGTAATTGCTCTGACTTGAGCATGAGGAGTGTCTGAGTCACAGTCTCTTACAGTGGGTTATCTTATCTCATTTTCCTGAAAAATAGGGTGTCCTTGAGAATGATATTAATTAATTTATGCCTAAAGTGGTGTCCGTGTACTTTGACCCAAATATATATCTCTCTCTTCTTCACAGAGCATAACATTTTGGAGAATAGATCTCTCTTACTCTGCTTGTCCACAGACAGTTCATATACTGCTCTGGCTGAGCTAAAACCTTCTGAAATTCAAGGCAGTTATTCATTTCTTATGAAGGTAAGAAATAAGAACTAGTATCAGAACAGACCATTTTCCTAATGGTTGTCCCATATTATTTCCTTTTGTTTTTCCCACTCTAATAAGACAATTGCAGGCAGAGTCAAGGTAGACTGTACTAGGGGTTTGGCTTCTTCATTGGCTTGTAGAATCTAGAGGTATTCTAGAAGCAGCATCTTCATCCTTTGTGAGCACTTTTACAAAGCAGTACACACTAGACTCCTTTTTTTTTTTTTTTTCAGGTCTTGAGCAAGTTTTGCTATGACGGTTCTTCCAGTGCTTCTGGACTCTTATCTTTCTTCTTTTTCCCAAACTTTATAGCTGCATTAGTCTGCCCATATGACTAAGGCTACTTCAGCAATAATCATAACAGTGGATGTACTAATGATCACTGCTGTTGTATCTGCTCCTTCCCTTCACCCTCCCTGTTTTTTTGTGATTTTTGCTACTAGGGTGAAGACATTGATTTTTACTTACCTTGCATTGACCTTTTCCAGGGGTCTAGCCTCTCTTTCAGTTGGCATGTGAGCTGTGAAGGGCTTGATGCCTAGACTGATTCTTCTCCAGGCCTACTCAAGCGGTCAAGGGTCTGGATGCATGGAAGGTATCGTTAAGCTTTGGAAGCTGGCCAGCTGTTATGCCTTAGGCAGCATGTAGTCCATATATCTAAGGCTACTGCAGCATAAAGATGCCTGAATGATTGAGTCTTAATATCACTTAGAACCACTGCTTCTTAAGAACAAAATGAAAGAAGAAAAAAAAGGAATGTTCATATGTATGGAGCAATGACTGTTGCATGTTAACCCAGAAATAAGGATTTTACACTGCCCCAAACAAGAACTGAAAATTATTTTCACATCACTGGCAGCAGGAAATGATTCTTCTAACACCTTTCATAATTGCAAAACACAAAAATAAGTCAAATGGGACATGAGTGCATGGTGGAATATATGGTAAAGCTTGCTGACTAGCTGAGACTCATTAAGAGTTGTTTCAGTATAAGTGACGGACTCTTAAACTGGAGTCTGTACCCATGAGTTGGCAGCAAGGTCTAGGCCACTTACTCTAAGGAATGCTTAATATGCATTGCTATGAAGGTCATTTTCTGGTGGGAGAGAAAAATGATAGAGAACCTAGATAATATCAGAAGAGCTTCGAGTATGGGCTTATAGCAGAGGTTTTCTTAGATAAAGCTGGGGTGTCAAGTGCCCACAATAAAATCTAACACCAGTCCTTGCCCACACCCTGATAAAACACCCTCCGGTATAGCCTCTCTCTTTAACTCATACTTCATCGAAACCATTTGACTCTGCTTCAACTTTATTCAGTGTGGTGAAGCTGTGCTGAGTTGAACGGACTGCACAGGTAATAAATCCTGCTTTTGAAGCTGTGGTGTCCTTCTGTTATTGGTCATTTTTCTTTTTCTGGTTTTCATTGAAACCATAGATAAGTTGACCACCACCTTTCCTCCTGCAAACACTAACTCACCAAACCAACCACCCACTGATTTACGACCTTCCTCTCTACCTAATTTTTCTTTCTCTTCTGTTCCCACATGCACCATAATGAAACTCCTTCTAAAACTAAAACCTTGCACCAATGCTGCTGATAACCTACCCTCAGAATTCCTAAAATTATCCGCAAGCTCCATCGCCTACCCCATTAGTATACTTATTAATAGATCCATTCAAGCATCCTATGCCCCAAATATCTGGAAGAAAACCTACATTCTTTCTTTCCATAAAGGCGGCAAAAATTCAGACATCTCCAACTTCCGACCCACTGCTATCCTCTCTCCCATTTCTAAAATATTAGAGAAATGTGTGCATACTGAACTCCTTAACCACTTGGTTAATAACCAACTTCTCTCCCCAATCCAACATGGCTTTAGGCCAGGCCATAGCTCAAACGCAGCTCTCATTTCCTCTTTGGATACTGTAAATCAAGCACGTGATACCAATCAAATCGTCTCTACTCTTTTTCTTGACCTTTCAAAAGCCTTCAACACCATATCTCACCCTCTTCTGCTCTCTAAACTCAACAACCTAGGTGTCTCTCCTCCAACCCTAATCTGGTTCGCAAGCTCTTTCTCTGACAGATATCAATTAATAAAGTGGCAGCAATCCTGTTCTCCCTTCCTCAACATCACTACAGGTGTACCCCAAGGTTCCATGCTGGGCCCCGTTATTCAATATATTTATAAATGATTTCCATAGCTCCCTCACTCATGGCACCGTGATCCACCGTGAACTGACTTTTCAGGCTGATGCAAGGTTCTTATCATGGAAAATAGTGTTACTTGTTGCAGAAATGTAATTGCTCTGACTTGAGCATGAGGAGTGTCTGAGTCACAGTCTCTTACAGTGGGTTATCTTATCTCATTTTCCTGAAAAATAGGGTGTCCTTGAGAATGATATTAATTAATTTATGCCTAAAGTGGTGTCCGTGTACTTTGACCCAAATATATATCTCTCTCTTCTTCACAGAACCTAACATTTTGGAGAATAGATCTCTCTTACTCTGCTTGTCCACAGACAGTTCATATACTGCTCTGGCTGAGCTAAAACCTTCTGAAATTCAAGGCAGTTATTCATTTCTTATGAAGGTAAGAAATAAGAACTAGTATCAGAACAGACCATTTTCCTAATGGTTGTCCCATATTATTTCCTTTTGTTTTTCCCACTCTAATAAGACAATTGCAGGCAGAGTCAAGGTAGAGACTGTACTAGGGGTTTGGCTTCTTCATTGGCTCATACACTCTAGAGGTATTCTAGAAGCAGCATCTTCATCCTTTGTGAGCACTTTTACAAAGCAGTACACACTAGACTCCTTTTTTTTTTTTTCAGGTCTTGAGCAAGTTTTGCTATGACAGTTCTTCCAGTGCTTCTGGACCCTTATCTTTCTTCTTTTTCCCAAACTTTATAGCTGCATTAGTCTGCCCATATGACTAAGGCTACTGCAGCAATAATCATAACAGTAGATGTACTAATGATCACTGCTGTTGTATCTGCTCCTTCCCTTCACCCTCCCTGTTTTTTTGTGATTTTTGCTACTAGGGTGAAGACATTGATTTTTACTTACCTTGCATTGACCTTTTCCAGGGGTCTAGCCTCTCTTTCAGTTGGCATGTGAGCTGTGAAGGGCTTGATGCCTAGACTGATTCTTCTCCAGGCCTACGCAAGCGGTCAAGGGTCTGGATGCATGGAAGGTATCGTTAAGCTTTGGAAGCTGGCCAGCTGTTATGCCTTAGGCAGCATGTAGTCCATATATCTAAGGCTACTGCAGCATAAAGATGCCTGAATGATTGAGTCTTAATACCACTTAGAACCACTGCTTCTTAAGAACAAAATGAAAGAAGAAAAAAAAAGGAATGTTCATATGTATGGAGCAATGACTGTTGCATGTTAACCCAGAAATAAGGATTTTGCACTGCCCCAAACAAGAACTGAAAATTATTTTCACATCACTGGCAGCAGGAAATGATTCTTCTAACACCTTTCATAATTGCAAAACAAAAAATAAGTCAAATGGGACATGAGTGCATGGTGGAATATATGGTAAAGCTTGCTGACTAGCTGAGACTCATTAAGAGTTGTTTCAGTATAAGTGACTGACTCTCAAACTGGAGTCTGTACCCATGAGTTGGCAGCAAGGTCTAGGCCACTTACTCCAAGGAATGCTTAATATGCATTGCTATGAAGGTCATTTTCTGGTGGGAGAGAAGAATGATAGAGAACCTAGATAATACAAGAAGAGCTTTGAGTATGGGCTTATAGCAGAGGTTTTCTTAGATAAAGCTGGGGTGTCAAGTGCCCACAATAAAATCTAACACCAGTCCTTGCCCACACCCTGATAAAACACCCTCCGATATAGCCTCTCTAACTCATACTCCATCGAAACAATTTGACTCTGCTTCAACTTTATTCAGTGTGGTGAAGCTGTGCTGAGTTGAACGGACTGCACAGGTAATAAATCCTGCTTTTGAAGCTGTGGTGTCCTTCTGTTATTGGTCATTTTTCTTTTTCTGGTTTTCATTGAAACCATAGATAAGTTGACCACCACCTTTCCTCCTGCAAACACTAACTCACCAAACCAACCACCCACTGATTTACGACCTTCCTCTCTACCTAATTTTTCTTTCTCTTCTGTTCCCACATGCACCATAATGAAACTCCTTCTAAAACTAAAACCTTGCACCAATGCTGCTGATAACCTACCCTCAGAATTCCTAAAATTATCCGCAAGCTCCATCGCCTACCCATTAGTATACTTATTAATAGATCCATTCAAGCATCCTATGCCCCAAATATCTGGAAGAAAACCTACATTCTTTCTTTCCATAAAGGCGGCAAAATTCAGACATCTCCAACTTCCGACCCACTGCTATCCTCTCCCATTTCTAAAATATTAGAGAAATGTGTGCATACTGAACTCCTTAACCACTTGGTTAATAACCAACTTCTCTCCCCAATCCAACATGGCTTTAGGCCAGGCCATAGCTCAAACGCAGCTCTCATTTCCTCTTTGGATACTGTAAATCAAGCACGTGATACCAATCAAATCGTCTCTACTCTTTTTCTTGACCTTTCAAAAGCCTTCAACACCATATCTCACCCTCTTCTGCTCTCTAAACTCAACAACCTAGGTGTCTCTCCTCCAACCCTAATCTGGTTCGCAAGCTCTTTCTCTGACAGATATCAATTAATAAAGTGGCAGCAATCCTGTTCTCCCTTCCTCAACATCACTACAGGTGTACCCCAAGGTTCCATGCTGGGCCCCGTTATTCAATATATTTATAAATGACTTCCATAGCTCCCTCACTCATGGCACCGTGATCCAATATGCAGATGACTCTACAATCATCTGCACTGCTAAAACCCCTTCTGAGCTACAACTACTAACCAACAAGCCTTAACATCCACTGAAAAGTAGATGTCAAACAACCACCGTACTCTCAACCCAAACAAGACAAAACTGATTATATTCACTCCCAGAATAATAACCCCCCTAAATAGGACCAAATTCTCTATCTCCTCCCTGAATAATAACCACCATCGAAACCCCCTCTAGCACCAAACTGTCACCATTGACGAAAACCTATCAGAAACTGGGCACCCTCTACAGGCACAACTATTACCTTAACCATAGTGCAAAAAAGGCTCTAGCCTCAGCATTTCTATTTCCATCCCTGCTATATGGTGTCCCTATCCTTACAAATATCCACTCATCCCTCAAAACAAAGCTTGATACATGTTACAATAAGGTCGCCAGATTCGCAACAGATGCTAGATCTCAACACACCACTGCTCCTATTTACAGCAACTAAACTGACTGGAACTACCACTCTATCTCAACTACCTACACTTTAACTACTGCACATAAATTAATATACAAACTCACATCATGCCCCTGTCTCTCCTTCCTGCTGAACTTGTACTGACCAACTAGACCCCTTAGATCAGAAAATAAAACCCTGCTCAAAGTAGACAATTTCTTTACTGTTTCCAAACTGTGGAACTCCCTTCCGTCCACAATAACCACCATCAGTAGCCCTGCCCTATTTAAAAGGTCTCTTAGACAACATCTCTCCTCTTGCTGGCCATGCCCATGACAAAAATTACTCTGTCTAGATACTGCTACCCCGACTCTACCCCACTGCTTTTTTTTCCAACTTCTTTCCCATCCTCTTCTTTCTAGCCAGCAGCACTCTAACCATCCCAGATGTGCCTACCCCTGTTACCTACCCAACCTTGATACCCTCCCTCTCTCTATATATACCTGTTCCTCCCTGTCATTTTTTGCACTGCCATTCTCCTCTTAACCCATTTCCGAGCTACTTATTGTTAATACAGTGTTAACTCTGACATGTACATTATACTGTGTTATCTTAAAATCCCTACCTATTATTGGTACTGTATAGCCATCCGGCCATTTATGTAACTGAAATTGTATTTTCTGTATAATTTGTATGTGGAGCTTTTCTCCCCGGGCCTCCACTGAAAATGGGCTCTCCAAGGCCCAGTGGACTTTTCCGGTAAACAAATGCAATAAATAAATAAATAAGTTATTTAAGTTAAAATACAAGATTGTGGCTGTACTAATGGGACCTAGTCCACGGAACAGATTATTTTCTTGGTTATGTTTGGGATGGGTGTATCGCTACCAAAAGTTTCCTTGGGATATCTTGACAACACTACACCCATTAGAAAATATTACTTGTGAATGGGTATGAATGGAAATGGGCAGAGGAGAGAGAACACACTATTGGCAAATGCAAGGAGATGGTTTTACTTACCTACTTTATTCCATCTTTGTCTGTTATATTGCCATCTGATGGTTCATTTTATTTATCTGGCCCTGCTCAGTTGCAGGAACTTTGAGATGGCACCGAGAGACACACTGCATGTGTCTCAAAAGCTGATTGGAATTACGATCTGGAAAGTAAAGAAGTTTTATCAGTATGTATGTGAAAGAAAGGTAACATTGGATGAAGTCCATTAGTCATTACTAGCCGTTTTCAGCTCAAAATGGGAAACTGATTATCCTTGCAAGGGAACTTTAAAAATATTGAGTACAGGGAAACACATGCTCTGTATGAAGAGCCGAAGAAACCAACAGCTGTGGGTTACATGGATGTGCACTGAAGTTATTGTGCAGTTACTGCTGCAGTGCAAAGGGGGAACTAAGAATAATCTGGGTCATCATGCATAGTGGAGGGGCTTGGTGCTATAGAGAAGCAAGCCCCTGATTATGACCTAGATGACACACACAGTTTCAACTAGTGGTTTATCAGCTGTCGAGTCTGATTTAGAATAGGAGGGAAATAATGAGGCATGCATCTGGTCACCTTTCTCAGGCTGGAGTGCTCCTGATACACAGATCACTGACATCACAGACCTTAGTGAAGACTGTACACACTGATGGAGAAGTTAGCCAATTGCTGGAAGGAGGAAAAGAGCTGAGGAGTACATCAGCTCACAACAGAAACGTGCCATGAGATTGATAAAGCATAAACAGAAAAACATATTGATTTTGCATGGACAAGCCACACAGCCTTTCACTCCCACTTCATCATTATATACATTATGTCTATACTTCTATGTGGCACATCTCATTACTAAGGGTTTTGCATCCAAGAAGAAAGAGGTCACTGTCTCCCTCTACTCTTTCCTCATTAGGCCAGTCGTTGAGTACAATCAGTGGCGGCTGGTGACTTCAAATCACAGGGGGGCTGCAGGAGACGCTGAATGGGCGGGGTCAAAGGGAAGGGGTGTGGTCAACCATAAAGGGGAGGAGCTATGCACAAAACCACAAAAAAACTAACTTTAATTAAATACGCTGCCCTGGGTGGCAAACCATCATTATGAAAGTCCAATCAAGACAAAAATAAGTGTAGAAGAATAAAAATATTTCAATGCATTGGCTGCATGACAGCTTACTTAATATCTGGATGGAAACAAAAGGTTGTGAGGCATGAAAAAATAAATTACTTTTTAAATACATTACTGGAATGCCAGTCAAAATCAAGTATAAGAAAAACCAGAAGCACTCAACTCAAACTACTTCTCCTTGCACTGCAGTTCTAATTATAATATATTCAGCTTTATTAAAGTACCAAGCAACATGCTGAAAGTAGAAATCTATGTGATGCCCCCACTTGTAAAAATGTTTCTTATCCAAAAAGACCTGCTGCCTGACAACGTTTCATGGGGAAAACATGATAAAAGTAAAAATGAAAAGCAAACAAGAAACAAGCTCAAGATACATTGCTTAAAGGATTACTGTACAGGTTATGGACCACACATGATTGGCATTCTGTTTAGTTTACGGGTAAAGCCTGTAGAGATGACTGGAAGTCTCCAACAAGTGTAATGAGCTTTTTAAAATAATGGAATCCTGTCCTTTAATACCCAAGGCTTATACATTATCTAGTCAAGTATTCTCTGCATGGCAACAACAGAAAGGCTTTCAATGTTGGCAATTCTTTAACAGTATGCTTATTAAAGCTTACTTGCATCTTACGATGTCAGACAAGCTTACCTTATGGTCATTAAAGCATTGCTACTTAAACACAGAGCAATAGGCACTTTGAGTAATAAGCATAAATCAACAGTACAAAAATATGACAGAAACCAGACCATTCTGCAAAATCAAGGACAGATGAAAAGCCACTGTAGTACTTATGCAGTGTGTCCTCCCCATCCAAGGTAGATACAACTACTCCTTGCCTTGCTTGGACACATCCAGAGTCACTACATGGGGAGTGGGGTGCAACAAGCATGTCACAATTTGAAATCTCTCTGGCTGACTGTGATGGCCCTGACACATTTGTCATACCTCTCAACTTCAAGAGCAAGAAATCTGGACAAAGCCATACACAGAAGTGGGACAAAGGCACAACAAGAAGGACAATTTTAAATATTGCTCTAATAAACTTAGAAAGATAATAGAATAGGTCTTGCATTAGTATGAATTTTCTGAAGGGTATAAAATCTGAAACTCAAATGTCTGTCATTTTCTAACTTCAGTCTTTAGTGATTTGTCACTAATTTGCCAAAAACACAATTTTATGAAAAATGGACCAAAAATGTGATGCAAAAATATAAAATAGACACACAATACAGCTTCTACCTGTCAAAGAAGGGACACTTTAATATTAGTACTGCTACCTTGAGCAGCTGACAAAATAAAAGAATCTACATGCATTTCAAGTAATCTATAACTTTGATTATTACAGTTATTTCTTAATTGTAAACCCTCCATGTTTTCTTCCAAAATTGCTATTTTATGGAGGGATTATTAGGGGAAGAGCAACATTTTGAGCCAAAATTGGGGACAGTTGAGAGGTTGGCTATGCCTAATTCTATAAAGCAATTTATTTGCATGTACCTCTCAACCTGTTAATGCAGTAAATCTGAACAAGGCCAAATATATTGGGGCACATATAAACAGTACTAAAAATTGCTCTTGTATAAATTGAGACAGTTGATAGAACGGCTCTTACTTTAACATGCATTTTTATGAAGGTTATGAAGTCTGAAACTTATTATTTAGTGACTTCTGGCAAATCATTTAGGAATTAAAACTACAAATTTTATGAACAACAAACCAAAAATAAGAAGCAAAAATCTATTCATTCTTTGAAAATCTGGACAGTTGGGAGGTATAGTTCAGCTGGGCCTGTCTGAGTTTGCTGCCCTTCCCCCCCCTGACAAAATAATGGTTGAACTGTGGAGCCTCTGCAGCCATTCCAATTAACCATTACTTGGCTATTTCACTCCATTTACCATAAACACTAATGTGCATACTGCTTTACTTCAATGATTGGACTTCATTTGAAAGTTTTATTTTGTATTTTACAGCACAAACATTAAGTAATCTGTTAAACAAAGCAATGCAGTCTCACAATGAAAACTTAGCATTAAAACTTCTCTGCCCTTGAAACTCACATTCATTGAAACAGCATTGAAACCCACATTCAAAGAAAATACATTTTGCCAGTGGCAGATAAAGATTAATTTTGGTCTGTTTTCGAATCATAGGCCCCTTGCATATGAAACATACATGTGCTCTTTGATACACCTTCCTCATTGTACTAAAATTATATTCCTTGTACAATACAGTACACTTGTTAGAGGGTGTTTTAAATTTGTTTTGAACATTTTTCCAGTAAGCAATGAAACAAAACATATGCACCCATAATGGCAAAACTGCCCAGTTGAGAACATTTATCATAAAAGTCTACTCAGACTTCCACAGTCCACCATTATTAGTAAATATGCACAATTCCACAGTCCACCATTATTAGTAAATATGCACAATTCTACAGTCCACCATTATCAGTAAATATGCACAATTCTACAGTGCACCTTTATCAGTAAATATGCACAATTCTACAGTCCATATTCAGTGAATTCAGTTCTTGCCATAGCTGTCAACCTTAGCACAAAAACCTGGACGAAGCCAATAATGGGGAATACAGTCCCAAAAATAGGGACAAATTTAAAATATTCATCTTATAAACTTAGAAAATTGCTAGAAAAAAAGGTTGTGCTACTATGTATTCTGAAGAACATGAAGTTTGAAATTCAAATGCCGGTCAATTCTACTGCGGACAGAACAAAACAATTTTCAGCAGAGACGAGGATTAATACTGCAGACACGTCTTTGTAAAATGGCAGGGCACCAGAGCAAATCCACACAAACACATGGAGGAGATACAGACTCCACACAGAAGCCACCCCAACCAAGAATCAAACCAGAAAACCTATAGCTGTGAGGCAACAATACTACCACTGCACCATCAAATCTGCAAGGAATTAAACATTCAGAAACCTGAAGTCTGAAATTCAAATGCCTGTCAATTTTACTGCGGACAGAACAAAACCAATTTTCAGCAGGGATTACAACTGCAGACACGTCTTTGTAAAATGGCAGGGCACCAGAGCAAATCCACACAAACACATGGAGGAGATGCAGACTCCACACAGAAGCCACCCCAACCAAGAATCAAACCAGAAAACCTATAGCTGTGAGGCAACAATACTACCACTGCACCATCAAATCTGCAAGGAATTAAACATTCAGAAACCTGAAGTCTGAAATTCAAATGCCTGTCAATTTTACTGCGGACAGAACAAAAACAATTTTCAGCAGAGATGCAGGGATTAATACTGCAGACACGTCTTTGTAAAATGGCAGGGCACCAGAGCAAATCCACACAAATACAGGAGGAGATGCAGACAGAAGCCACCCCAACCAAGAATCAAACCAGAAAACCTATAGTTGTGAGGTAACAATACTATCACTGCACCATCAATTATACAAGGAGTTAAACATTCAGAAACCTGAAGTCTGAAATTCAAATGCCTGTCAATTTTACTGCGGACAGAACAAAACAATTTTCAGCAGAGACGCAGGGATTAAAACTGCAGACACATCTTTGTAAAATGGCAGGGCACCAGAGCAAATCCACACAAACACAGGCAGGAGATGCAGACTCCAAACAGAAGCCACCCCAACCAAGAATCAAACCAGAAAACCTATAGCTGTGAGGCAACAATACTACCACCGCACCATCAATTATGCAAGGAATTAAACATTCAGAAACCTGAAGTCTGAAATTCAAATGCCTGTCAATTTTACTGCGGACAGAACAAAACCAATTTTCAGCAGGGATTACAACTGCAGACACGTCTTTGTAAAATAGCAGGGCACCAGAGCAAATCCACACAAACACATGGAGGAGATGCAGACTCCACACAGAAGCCACCCCAACCAAGAATCAAACCAGAAAACCTATAGCTGTGAGGCAACAATACTACCACTGCACCATCAAATACGCAAGGAATTAAACATTCAGAAACCCTTAAGTCTGAAATTCAAATGCCTATCAATTTTATTTAACATTTTTAATCAGGACAGTCTGACTTGGAACAAATAAACAAATTTTCAGCAGAGGCCCAGGAAGAAATAATGCAGACATGTCTTTGTAACATGGGAGGGCACAAAAGCAAACCCACACAAACACAGGGAGAAGATACAGACCCCACAAAGAAGGAACCCCAGCCAAGAATCAAACCCAAGAACCTGCAGCTGTGAGGCAACAATGCTACTACTACACCATCAAATATCAAGCATTGCAACATTTACAAACCACAGATATTATGAGGAACAGATCAGATCGAATATGAGGTACAAATCTGAAATTTTTTTACAAATGGTGGTGGGTAGGGAACTCAAGTCTTTAACACTTGCATACAGGGTACAGGGTTCAAGCCTGAGGCATTCCCTACCACACCACCATAAGCACCTGGGGCATTTTCACACACACACACACATACACACCACACACACACATACACACCACACACACACACACACACACACACACACACACACATACACACACCATACACACACCATACACACACCATACACACACCATACACACACACACACCAGTAAAGCACAAGCACCATACACACACACACACCAGTAAAGCACAAGCACCATACACACACACACACCAGTAAAGCACAAGCACCATACACACACACACACCAGTAAAGCACAAGCACCATACACACACACACACCAGTAAAGCACAAGCACCATACACACACACACACCAGTAAAGCACAAGCACCATACACACACACACACCAGTAAAGCACAAGCACCATACACACACACACACCAGTAAAGCACAAGCACCATACACACACACACACCAGTAAAGCACAAGCACCATACACACACACACACCAGTAAAGCACAAGCACCATACACACACACACACCAGTAAAGCACAAGCACCATACACACACACACACCAGTAAAGCACAAGCACCATACACACACACACACCAGTAAAGCACAAGCACCATACACACACACACACCAGTAAAGCACAAGCACCATACACACACACACCAGTAAAGCACAAGCACCATACACACACACACACCAGTAAAGCACAAGCACCATACACACACACACACCAGTAAAGCACAAGCACCATACACACACACACACCAGTAAAGCACAAGCACCATACACACACACACTCCAGTAAAGCACAAGCACCATACACAAACTCCAGTAAAGCACAAGCACCATACACAAAGAAAAAGCACAAACTCAAGAAAAATAAACATTGTAAATTGAAAGGCACCTTACCTGAATGAATACATCCAGAGTTAACGTCCGTACATACATCCTTCCCGCGCAATACTGAAGACCCGCGAGATCCACATGCTCCTTCCCGACGCCGACGAGATCCCTAAGGCACTGTCCCGAGTCCCTGCTGCTCCTCTTGCAGTCCGGACGTCGCATAATCCTGGCGGGTCTGTGCACTGTAAAGTGCACAGACGCTCCTTGTGTCCCCTATGGGACGGCCGGGCTGCCTTGAGCATGCGCATAGACCGATAAGCCGGACTCGGTCTATGCATGCGCCAAGTCATGAATTTTAAAAAAATATTTTTTTTTATTTTTCATTTTATTTTCTTTCATTTTTTATTTTTGAGGGGGCTGCAGTCCGGCAGCCCTATGCCACGAGCCGCCCCTGAGTACAATGCCCCATTTGGCATGTACCTCGACACCTGCAGCAACTGGAGAGGCCGCAAAAGTACCTCACAAAGAGGATCCTAGGCCTTAAACATTTGTCCTATATGGACACACTCAAAACTCCAACTATTCTCTGTCTCATACTGTCTAATTAGAGGCGATCTCTGCTTGACTTACAAAGCCATGTCTGACCCAGCTCTGTTAGAAATGCTACATCTAATCTAATCTCTCCACACCACACGCTCTAGAGACCTCAACCTCACTACCGCAATCAACAGAACATGCTGGAGGGACAGGTTCATTACCCAGAGACTGTCATGCTATGGAATAGACTTCTCATGCATGTCAAACGGAGCACCTCACTGGCCCTCTTCAAGAGAAATCTTGATGAGTGGATGGGAAATAGAAAATGCACCCCAGGGATCACTCCAGTGGCTCTACTCGACAGAGGCACTGGGAACTAAGGTCGGGTGACACTCTGCGAGGGTAATCCTATGGGCTAGGCTTGTAAAGGCTCCAGGGCCATTAGCCTAGTACACACCTATGAACTTATTAACTCAAGGGCCTCATATCAGTGGGGAAAGAGAAGACTGCAGTCCCCTCTGTGCAGTCATTACCCTCTAACTGAACTTGGCATTGATGATACAATTGAACAAGAAATCAGATCATTTGTTCAATACGGCAAGGACTCAAAACATTGAATGGTGTGTGTGTGTGTGTGTGTGTGTGTGTGTGTGTGTGTGTGTGTGTGTGTGTGTATGTGTAAGTGTATGTATTTCAATAAACTATACATGTTTCGTCTTCTTTCACTTTAATTTATACAAATTGCATGTACAGTCATTTACTTCTAGGCATGCTTGTATTATTGTTGATAACTTGTGTCCTTAGTCTGTTCAACTAAATAAGTAGTTAGTGTACGTTAACCATAGACATTTTTATGTCATTTTATAGTGTCTTCTTCCAAAAGATGACAAAGGGCAACTGCCTACTTTATCACTGGATATTAATGGTAGTATTTATTTCTTCTGCATAATTAGGCAATAGTAATAACACTCTAACATGGTACTGATACACGTTTGCAACTCCGTGAAGTCCTCCTCTCATAATTCAGACTTGCACCATGGTGGTGGTGCTGCGGTAACGTTGTCACCTCACAGTTAGACATCCTGTTCGATTCTTAGCTAGAGTGTCTTCTTTGTGGAGACATGCGTGAATGGGCGTACCTTCGTTGAAGGTTGCGCGTCAGAGCTGGCAACTCGGCACGTAAAAATCTACTGCCAATCATTAGTGGACCAGAGTTCCGCTGTGGCAACCCATAACTGGGAAAAGCCGAAAGACACAACAACAACTTTGCTTCTCAGTGTACACATTAAGGTGCTTAGATTACATGACTATCTTTGGTTGCATTACTTATCCTTCTTTATAAATCCGCGGTGGTACGACGGTAACGTTGTTACCTTGCAGCAAGAGCTTCTCCCGTTCGATTCTCTGCTTGGCTTGGGAGTGCCTTCTGTGTGGAGTCTGCATGTCCCCCCCGCTGTTGGGTAGCATTCGAAAGACTGCGTGCATAAATGGGCATGCCTTCGTTGAAGGCTGGGCATCGAGCTGGCACCTCGGCGTTTTGTAAAAAATCTACTGCCAATCATTAGCGGACCAGAGTTCCGCTGTGGCGACCCCTTACCGGGAAAAAGCTGAAAGACAAACAACAACTTATCCTCCTTTTCATAATGCATACAACACGTAGAACACAGGTCCAAACAAACTGATAAAAAATAAAGAAGCCAAAAATGAATCCAACAGTTTAAGTGTTTCATTTAGTCTATGAGAAACTTCATCAGAAAATGGCAAACAGTGCCTATTACCCAGCTTAAATAATTCCCCTGATTAACAATTTAAAGTGCTACATGCATTTTAAATAAATTTTTAAAAAACACAGAAACTATGAATTTTCCACCTCCATCCAATAATAAATAACACATTAATATCCATCCTATTATTTTTAAATACAAAACAATATATATGCATGTATATGAACAATATAATTAATAAAGTAGCATAAAATAGAGTAAATTTGTCTTTCTAAAAAAACATGTATATAACTATAAATATATTCAACAACCACAGAAAACGATACCAAAAAATGTCCCAGACCCAACTATATAACAGTACAACAAAACACAAAAAGAGCCAAAAAGTACAGTAGGAATACATTTTTATAAAAATAACTCAGACCTCAAACCTAAGTGCCGAACTAATAGACAGGGTACTATTCAGTCCAAGGTTAACACTGGCATTGGTTCTTAACTGCCACTTTAGTTCTTTTAATTCCAGAAAATCATTTACTGGGCCACCTCTCTCACCTGTACAAACTTGTTCTAATATGGTAAACTTAAATGTGTGTCCTTGATTTTCCATAACATGAACTGCTAAAGCACTTTTTTCTTCATTATGTAAGATGTCACGATTATGTTGGTACACCCTTGTCCTAATAGCATTGATGGTCTTGCCAATATAGAATCTTGGGCATTTGGTGCACAGAACCAGGTACACCACTGCCTTTGTACTACAATTAAATTTCCCATACAAATTAATTTTACCATAATTTGGAATAAAGACTCTATTTCCTTCCAGCATAAATTTGCATTGTCCACAATAGCTGCATTTTGACTTATTCCTTCTTACATGGCTAATATTCGGACACCTCTGAATAATAGATTTAAAGTTGGCGTCCCTACGATAAACTATTTTTGGCCTATTACTTACAATATTAAGATGTTCTATGTTTATTTCAAATACATCAACTTTAATAACAGTTATTAAAGTTATTAAAGTTTATTTTAAGTGACGCTTGCTCAGTCCGCTTCTGTTTTAAATTGTGTTTAGTCTGTTGGTTTGTCGATTTTTTTTTTTACTATTTCAAATACATGCCAGTTTCAATAAATGATTTCCTTACATTCATGAAAACCCTGGTTATAGGTAAGGACTAAAGCATTTTTGAAGTCCGACCCAGCCGGCTTCTCCTGTCCCATGACCTGGTAATCTACTTTACCTAATAGGGGAACAAAGGTACCTGCTGATCTTTTAATAATAACTTCCTCAAAAATTGTCGTCTCTTTTGGCTTTTCCTGGTTAGGGGTCGCCACAGTGGAACTCCGGTCCGCTAATGATTGGCAGTAGATTTTTACGTGCCGAGTTGCTGGCCCTGACACACAACCTTCAATGAAGGTACGCCCATTCACGCATGTCTCCACACAGAAGACGCTCTAACTGAGAATCGAACAGGACAACGTCTTAACTGTGAGGTGACAACACTACCGCAGCACCACCACTGCAGTAGAATAACTTCCTCAAAAATATTATTTAAAAATTCTAGTGGATAACCTCTTTTCACTAACATATTTTTTAAGAAGTCCATCTGTTCCACAAATTCTACCTCATCACTGATCATTCTCGCCAACCTAACAGACTGTCCCTTCACCAAGGATTTTTTCTGGTGTATAGGGTGCCAGCTATCAAAATGCAACAGGCTGTTAGAATAGGTTGGTTTCCTATATATAGTTGTCTGAAAACACTTGTTAATCCTGTCCTTAATCAGAATATCCAAGTAACTAATTTGGTCAGAATTTATGGTAGATGTAAACTCTAAAAACCCAGTGGTTGTCTTTAAATAATCAAAAAATTCCATCAACTCAATCAAATCTCCCTTGCAGAACATTATGATGTCATCCAGGTACTTCCCATAGAAAGTCCATTTTGAAGTGTAGGGACTGTTCAAAATAAATTCATTTTCCCAATATGCTAAAACAATATTGGCAAAAATAGGGGAACATGTGCCCATTGCCACCCCTTTCTCTTGCTTAAATAATTGTTTTTTCAAAGGAGATGACATTTCTTTCCAACACCAATTCCATCAGGGTTCTAATTGTTTGAATATTGTCATGATCAAGTTCAGAATACTGACAAAGATGCCTATAAAACCAATCCAGCCCCTCATCATTTGGAATAACTGAAAAAAGATCTTTGATGTCTATAGTCATAAATATTAAATCATCAGTGTACATGTCTTTAGAAATTTTCATCAAAAGGTCCCAGGAATCTTTCAGTATCCACTTTTTCCCTTTCAACACATTTTTTATGTGAGAATCAATGTAATTGGCAATAGTGAATGTCTTAGAGGCCCGTGCATCCACAGTTGGTCTTAAGGGAGGGTCACCTAAATCTTTGTGGATTTTAGGTATACCAAAAATAGTGGGTGTTCTGTTGTTTTTTGTCACTAGAAATTTATATTCATCTAATGTAATCTAGTTGTTCAAAACTATCTCTTGTAATGAAATGTTTATTTTTTTATATATAATATTTTTCTCATTTAAACTTATTTCACTGTAAGTATCCGTATATAACAGTGAACACATCCTGCTGATGCAATCAACACTATTCATGATTACCAGGTCCCCTCCCTTATCCGGTTTCATGATTCTCAAGTCATTTCTATTGCATACTTCCCTAAGTAGAGTAATTTCTTCAACACTAAAATTAGTTCCATTTTGGTATCTGTTAGCATTTAACGACCTTCTCACATCATGTTCACACAATTTCTCAAAGAGATACACAGTTGGATGTAAAACAGGGTTAAAGGTACTTTTCCTCTGACAAACAACATTATTAATACTTGTGACATTTTTGTCCTGGAAATAAAATTGTAAATTAAATTTTCTAGTATAAAGTTTCAGATTGATTAAGGTGTCATCCACCCTTGCTCCCCTACCTGGAACATAGGTCAATCCCTTGTCAAACAAATTGGCAACATTCCTATGTAAAATAACATCACTATAATTATAAACATTAAAATCACCATGGTCATTAGTCAGAATAACATATGGTACATTCAATGTTGATTCCAGACATTTTTGTTGTGATACTGGCCCCCCCCCCTTGTTGTAAGGGTACTGCTGACCATTGTAATAGTCCCCCCCCTCTGATTCTTCAGTCTCTCGGACCTTCTCAGAGGGGGGTATTCTAAAGGGTCAGGGCCATCATAAATGTCCTCACAGTCACCATTATTTTCCTGTCCTCTGCTTTGTTGAAAAGTTCCCAATCTCTGTTGGCTCAAGGGGGGTGGCGGATATGCCCAACCCTCCTCGTATTCATGCTTGTCCCTAGTCAGTTTGTTAAACTTTTTGTGCTTGAGATCACTGATGATAGAATCAGTTTTATGACAAATATAAAAACATTGTAACTTCTTTTGTTCAAAAAGCAGGTCAGTGTGAATTTTATTGTCCAAAACCTTAATTTCATTATCAAGTTCACTAATTTGTCTATCATTGTCCCGAACAAGGCAACTCAACAGTTCACAACCTTGTTTATTAAAAAATGTTCTTGGTGAAGCATAGAGTTCATTACCATGCCAGACGGATATTTCCATGTTCTTAGCCCTTTTGGTACTCATTCCACCCTTAAACATTCACGGAGATAATTGCGGTATCTTAATGTTAACTTTTCAAACTGAATAAACATATCATTTAAAGTATCTTGGCTCTCATTGGTGATGTTACTCTGTTTGTGTCAGTCGATTTGCCTCTCCTCAAGCCATTGCAACAAAGTATTGTTGCCGTTGTACAAATTTTCATCACTCAAAGACCCTCCAGGCAACTGTGCATTGTCCTGCCCTGCCCCTAGTTGACTGGGGCCTGCTGAAGGTTGCCTCTGTGCTGGAGTAATTCCACTTAATGGAGATGAGCCAGAAATCCTCTCGCCTCCTGTTGCTGTAAAACCTCCATTTCCTGGTCCTCTCTGTGATGCCGGTCGCTGGGTTGTTTGTGTTAGCTGCTGCACTAACAACATTAAATTGCTAACATTCTTGTTGAGTTCAGTAAAGGACTCAATGTCAAAAAATGTGAACACAAGACCAAGAATCACCAAAATCCACGGCCACAGTACCCAAATCTCCAAAAAATGTGGTTAGAAGCAGTAAGTTAAGAACAGCACATTTACTGGTACGTAATCTGAATCACACCAAACAGCAGCAAACAGTAAACCAAGCGCTTTCGCTCGGTTATTACCGAGCTTCTTCAAGGTTAAAAAATCTGTTGTGTAGTCAGCCATGTTAAATACTAAATGCAACATCACATGACATACCCCCCCCATGTGAATCATCCCTAATCAGTTTCTTAAAAATACAGTGCATATAAACTTTCCTTAAATATTAAATATATATTCCAATCCAAGAATCAAACTCAACTTTAAATTCAGTAATGCCAAAAATGAAAATATATAATATATTACAACACATGTAAAAACACATAAAAAATAATAAAATAAATGGTAATGAACATGACAATAATAAATATTAAACTAAACCACGAAAGTAAATAAATGTGACATCTTCATTACCAATACAGCACATTGTAACCAAACTGAAGGCATTAGGCTGAACTGCAAGTACATTCAATACCAGTGTGTTTAATGGGGAAATTTAAGCAGTCTACAAGAACCCCTGTTATAATCATGCCCTTTTTAATTTGAGCACACTGTTTATATTCAAGGCGTCATTCATGCCCGGTGGTCTAATTGTGTCCAGTCTAAGCTGCCAAAACAGTTCCCGGTACTCCAACCTAGCTTCCCAGTTCCCTCCCCGTGGGTCGGGTGTCACTTGTTCTAAAATTGTAAACTTAATTTGCATATTTTCACATAGTTGTGAATGCTTAAAAAAGGCATTGGTCATTTTACCCTTACTAATATCATATTGATGTTCATAGACTCTTTTTCTAAAAAGCCTTTCTGTCTTGCCTACATAAAAACTGTGACAATGTAGGCAGATTCCCAGGTATACCACTCCTTTAGTGGCACAATTAAAGTATTGTTTAAACTTGTATCTAAAATTTCTGGAAGGGATAGAAATAACATCTTTATTCAACATGAAGGCACATTGGTTACATGAACCACATCTATGGGTACCCTTCTTCATTCTAGTGGACGCAATTAGACCACCGGGCATGAATGACGCCTTGAATATAAACAGTGTGCTCAAATTAAGAAGGGCACGATTATAACAGGGTTCTTGTAGACTGCTTAAATTTCCTCATTAAACACACTGGTATTGAATGTACTTGCAGTTTAGCCTAATGCCTTCAGTTTGGTTACCATGTGCTGTATTGGTAATGAAGATGTCACATTTATTTACTTTCGTGGTTTAGTTTAATATTTATTATTGTCATGTTCATTACCATTTATTTTATTATTTTTTATGTGTTTTTACATGTGTTGTAATATATTATATATTTTCATTTTTGGCATTACTGAATTTAAAGTTGAGTTTGATTCTTGGATTGGAATATATATTTAATATTTAAGGAAAGTTTATACACACTGTATTTTTAAGAAACTGATTAGGGATGATTCACATGGGGGGGTATGTCATGTGATGTTGCATTTAGTATTTAACATGGCTGACTACACAACAGATTTTTTAACCTTGAAGAAGCTTGGTAATAACCGAGTGAAAGCGCTTGGTTTATTGTTTGCTGCTGTTTGGTGTGATTCAGATTACGTACCAATAAATGTGCTGTTCTTAACTTACTGCTTCTAACCACATTTTTTGGAGATTTGGGTACTGTGGCCGTGGATTTTGGTGATTCTCAGTAAAGGACACGGATAGAGCCCGAAAGGTAAACAAATCCGTTTGCTGACTTCCCTCCATCCTCAAACTGCATACAACACGTAGAACACAGGTCCAAACAAACTGATAAAAAATAAAGAAGCCAAAAACGAATCCAACAGTTTATTTAAGTGCTTTTATTTCGTCTATGAGAAACTTAATCAGAAAATGGCAAACAGTGAATATTACCCAGCTTACATACTCCCCCTAATTAACAATTTAAAGTGCTACATGCATTTTAAATAAATTTTTAAAAAAACACAAACTATGAATTTTCCACCTACATCCAATAATACAATAATAAATAACACATTAATATCCATCCTATTATTTCTAAATACAAAATATATATGTATGTATATGAACAATATAATTAATAAATTAGTATAAAATAGAGTAAATTTGTCTTTCTAAAAAACATTATATATATATATATATATATATATATATATATATATATATATATATATATATATATATATTCAACAACCACAGAAAACAATACCAAAAAATGTCCCAGACCCAGCTATATAACAGTACAACAAAACACAAAAAGAGCCAAAAAGAACAGTGGGAATACAGACCTCAACTTAAGTACCGAACTAATAGATATGTTCATATACATACATATATATTGTTTTGTATTTAGAAATAATAGGATGGATATTAATGTGTTGTTTATTATTGTATTATTGGATGGAGGTGGAAAATTCATAGTTTCTGTGTTTTTTAAAATGCATGTAGCACTTTAAATTGTTAATTAGGGGGACTATTTAAGCTGGGTAATATGCACTGTTTGCCATTTTCTGATGAAGTTTCTCATAGACGAAACAAAAGCGCTTAAATAAACTGTTGGATTTGTTTTTGGCTGCTTTATTTTTTATCCTTTTCATAATCTGCAATTTTGCTGTTTTATTTTTCTCAGTTTGTTACGTGGTGCTGTTTTTGTTGTGTGTTTTTTACTATACTGATATTATTGTAACTGCTAGTTATATGCTCTTTACTCTATAATTCAAGCCTGTTGGGTTAAATCTGTCACTTGCTAGATATTAATGATGTGACTTGAATTTTATATGACTGTGCTGTTATTGACTGTAAATTATTGACTTGGATTAATGTTTGTTGTTGTACAGATGCTGCATACGTGATCTGTTTGTTGTTGTCTGTAATTGCATTTGCCTTTTGACCCAGGTCATGCTGAAAAGGGTTGCTGGACCAGTTCATTTGGGCAGTTAGTAGATCAAAGTAAATAATGTACGTAGTAATATTTTGAAAACAAAGTACACATTTACTTTTCTCATGTGCAAGACAAGTAACTACTACTTTGGAATATTCTCCCAGAATTTTAGTCAGGACTTTGATTTGTATTATTACTGTAGGAAATGGAGGTGTCTACTAGCAAAAGACAGGAAGTTGGTCTCTTAAGCAGAGGCTCAACAGAGCTGTAAGCAGAAGCTTGTTTGAAGACCTGGAGGGGTAGACTACAAGACTCCAGTCAGAGCCTGATGTAGAGTTGTACAAGTGTGGGTACCTGTTATACACAGAGTGGATCTGTACCAGAGAGAAGCCTGTAGCCCTGGACTTGCGTTTCATGAGTAGCCCATGTGCTGTAAGGGAGGTATACGGCTGTGCAATTAGTGGAGAAATATTGGAGGTTATTATGTTTGTGTTGAACAGCCTATTGAGTTATCATCCTTTAGTTTTATATTGTGGAATTACTGAATAAACTTGCAGACTTGTTATGCGACCAGTGCCTGTAGTGATTCCTTGAACTTACATTGTTGGTGTGTACATGGGCAGTTGGTCAGAACTTATCAAGGACGATTCAGTAGAATATTTCTAGTGCCAAGTGCATGACGGTGTCAGCTACTAACTCTCTGCAGAGATGTTACACTGAGGTGTTTTTGCTGCTGATTTTTGGCTTCTATCAGTGTTATTTTATTGTTGTGTCTTTCGTCTTTTCCCGGTTAGGGGTCGCCACAGCGGAACTCCGGTCCGCTAATGATTGGTAGTTGATTTTTACGTGCCGAGTTACCAGCCCTGACGCACAACCTTCAACGAAGGTACACCCATTCACACATGGCTCCACGCAGAAGACGCTCTAGCTGAGAATCGAACCAGACAGCATCTTACTGTGAGGCAACAACGCTAATTAATTTAATTAATTAATTTAATTAATTACTGTTTTCTGTCGGTATAGTTTCCGGTGACTGCAGCTATGGAGAACTTGCTGAAACTATTTTTGGATTTTGGAGCCTCAAATAAATACTGACCAGAAGTTAAGTATATCAGCAGTTACTTGTACTGAGAAATTTAACTGCTAAACCAGAAGTGTCCTGCCATGTAAAAACTTACAGTGAAGGTGACCTAGGATCATAGCTTGTGACTTGCACCACTCTAAAGAACTGGAACTAAGTGGACAGGAATCCTGCTCTCTCAGCTGGTAGTTTATGTATATGGGCAAAACCTACATTTGTCTGTTTCTCCCACATGTTCAATGTACTTCCTAAACCAACGTGTACATAATCCACTATCTTGGACTGCCAATATTAACGTTTCGTCTTTTGGTTTAAATTCATCTCTCCTTAACCATTCCTGCATTCAATCCTGATAAACATGTGGTTATTCCAAGAGTTTTCTGCACTTGCAACTATATTTATGCATTTTCCACTATTCTTGCCTTTTCATCTGATCCTTCATCTTAAATTCTTTTGTTTTTTAGCACATTCAGTTACTGCCTGATTTTTATCTACTTCTGTTTTAATTTCCATTCCTACTTGACACCAATATGCTTCTGCTAAACTAAGCAGGGAATTCATCTTAGACTTATTATCCTCATGTTTTAAAACTTTCACTGCGTTTGGGTCTTGTGAGTTCAGCAGATATGTATGCAGTCCTACGACTGCAGAGCTGTGCATGTGATCATTTTCAAGGAGGCCCATACCTCCTTCAGAATGGGGGACTATACAGTCTTGGTATACACTGATTTTTATAAATCATTGATAAGGATGAAGGATCCTTTTTGTTTTCCTGTACAGCTGATCCAACACCTTTTGGGGCCAGTCAATCACTCAAAAACTGAAAGTTAGGACAGGAAAAGCAAACTGGTTTAGAAGTTGGAATTTGTTCCTAGATGTCAACACTGTTTTCAGTATTAATTTTAGTCTTCTAAATGCTCCTTACTAAGTTTTATTCACATTAGTTCATGTTTTATTGTTGATCCTTCATCAGTTCACAAATATTTATACACTCCTTCTTGCTCAAGTTCTTTTATATCACATTCCTGTCCCAGGCTGATGTTTTCTTGGTGTTGCTGCTTTCTTGCTTTAAAGGTTACTTTTGCACATTTATCAAGACCAAATGGCATCCTTATATTATAGGTTCATAGGTTCATAGGTTCCTATCTGCCCTAGGGCATTTATAAGCCTAGCCAGAGTGTGTTTGGCTTTCGCCACCCATTTTAAATTAATTTTTCTATGCCCTTTTTCGAGGTTAGTATACTGTGCCTCTGTCTAACAGTGACACAGAAGGGATACCCGGGGTAAACCTACGATCTCCCATCCACTCATCAAGATTCCTCTTGAAGAGAGTCAATGAGGGACTCTGCCTAACCTGGACTGGGATTTTATTCCAGAGTGAAGGGAGCCTCTGGGTTATGAATCTGTCCCTCCAGCATGTCCTATTTATTTCAGTGCTGATATTATCTGAAAAAGTTTTAACCACTTGCAGTTGTGCTTTCAATTCCTCATCTGATGAGCTGTGCAGTTTTAAATCATCCACAAAAAGAAAATGAGAAGTCTTTACACTTTGGTGTTTTCTGGGAGCCACATTGTAGCCGTGACCTAATCTGTTAAATAGACAGCTTAATGGGTTAAGGGCAAGACAGAAGAGCAGAGGTCACCTTGGAATATCCCACTTTGAATTTTTATCACTGGAATAATAATTTGCCCTTTATCATGGCTTAACTGCAAAGTGGTTTGCACAGTTTCATGGCTTCTGTAATGCAATTGATCAGTGTAGGATGTTCCTTATACATGAGTGTGGAATACTGTCAAATGCTTTTTGTAGTCTATCCATGCCATACTTAAATTATTTCCCTTTTTACAGTTTTCCATTATGACTTTATTTAACAACAAACAAATAATACTTTGTTCCATATAACTTTCTTTTGTTACCCTTTTGTTCTGTTGCCATGAATGAGTTTTCTTCTAAATGACTATAAACTCTGCATCTGTTCCAGTGTATAGTTTATACATCGTCTGAAGGCAAGTTATTGAGCTATAGTTTTTAGGATAACTTGCAGGTTTGCTCTTAAGTAGGAGTATTGTTTTTCCTGTTGTTAACCAGGTTTGGTGTCTGTTCGGGGTGCACATATAAATAGTTCTTACTAAATCTTCATGTAAAGATGTTAGTACTTTTAGCCAGAAGTTAGGTACTGCATCCGGGCTTGGGGTTTTCCAATTAGGAGCTTTTCTTAACTTTGTTTCCCTCTCTCTGGTCGTTACTTCATACCATTTCATATCCTGTACATTTAAATTTCTTATTCTTTCTTTTACTTCTTCTATCTATTCCACATCTTTGTTATGTTCCACAGGCTCTTCATAGATATTTCTCCATATGTATCCATTTTTTTTATTTTTTTGATGGTGTTTCTATTCATTTTGCCTTGTTTCCCAATTCTCTATAAAACTTTTTTGGGTCACCAATAAATTGCTTATTTTGTTCTTTTCCTTTATATTTATCTGCATATCTTCTAAGTTTTTCTGTTTGTGCTAATATTTTTAATTTATGATTTCCGGTACTGCTCAAATAGATTCTGATATGTTCTGTTACTCTGCATTGCTTTTATCGCAGCTTTTTCAGGGTATTTTTTTTATCTGTTCTCTCTCCTGTACTCTTCTAACAGTAACCCATTTTTTAAACATTTTTATTGAATTATCACTTGCTACATAGGCAAATTTACATTTATATAAAAGTAACCAAACTGCATTAACAAGTTCATGTTTACAAACATTATACTTCACATATGTTGCTATATGTGATATAACCTAAGCAACAGTACATACATTATTCAATTCATGCCTTTTTTAGCAAGAAACATCTTTGCCTATGTTGTAAGTGATGGTTTAATCATATATTTATATAAATGAAAACAAAACACACCAACACAGTCTTAGTTGCAAGCATTTTACATCACAAACAATACTAACACACAATGAGTTGCAAACATTACACATCACTTATAATCTTCCTAATCATTTTCAGTCAAATATTGCATGTCTCATTTATGTCCTGCCTTCTTTTTAAACCTCATTCCTCCCCTGTATGTATTGTTCCCACAATTCCCATTTTTTTCTTATGTAGTTTGCGCCTACCCTTTTCTAAAGATCTAAATTCCAGTTTTATCTCCGTTATTCTATTCACTACTTCTAGTATAGTTGGTTTAGATTTTGCTTTCCATTTTCTAGTAATTGTTTTTTTTTGGCAGCCAAAATAATTAGACACAATTAATTGCTTGACCGTTTTCTGTATTCGATACTGCCATGATGGTATTTGATTTCTCACCTTCATCTGCTCCTCACGGTGGGAAATGATGTCAAAGACAATATAGGTGGGGTGACCAAAAATAAGGATTTTAAGGCTATGATATTAACATATTAAACTGATGCCCAAGAAATATGGAATGTCATAGATAAAAATTGGAATATTTGTAATCTGAGTGAGGAACAGTTTAAAAATTGGGCACGAGACCCTGATTTGTTTATAAAATGGATTTAAGTTTAAAAAAATAGTAAAAAAGAGAAGGGCTGATAGAAACCACATGGGACATATAAATGTGGGTGCTATAAACAGTGTATTTTTATACAGAAAGGGAGGCAAATGGAGATTACTGGATTTGATGTAGTTAAGTTATAGTTATAAGTGTGGTTCAAAAGGAATAATATATTTAGCTCAATGTAAAGAATATCCTGATTTATACATAGGGAAAACTGATAGAACGTTCAGGGAAAGAATCTATGACCGTATATATGATGTGAGCCAAGGAGATGTGCATAAGGTTCAGTTACCTGATCATGGATCCTTATTTTATGTACTGGATAAGGTAGTGCAAGACCCAGTGGGAGGTCCCTGGGTTGTGTTTTGAAAGCTAGAGAGCTCAAATGGCATTTAAAAACAAATGTTAATAATTACCCAGAGTTCAATGAATCACAGTTCGTACAGAGTATTTTAAAAATAAAATCGTACAGTATTTAAAGGTGCTGTTATTTGAACAGCAATGTTAAATTTTAGGATTTATTAATATATAAATGATGTGTATAGAATTTTAAAATAATCTTATGACCTGTTTATTAATTACATAGGATTGTATTGTGAACCAAAAGAAGTAACTGATTGGGAGTAGATGATTATATGATTGATGAAGTTGGTTGTAAAACACAGCGGTAGTGTATTGTGTGTTTGGACGAAGTCCCAATATTAACTAGGAACAAATCTTTTAACATTTTAAATAAAGTTGTTTGTTGTGATACCGGTACTTCAGAAATAAAATAAAAACTGATAAATACAGCAGAGCTTTGGAAATGGGTATGTTTTGTGTGTGCGTGTGTCTGTCTGTCTGCCTGAGTTGTATGCTTAAGTCAGTGTGCGATTGCGAGTTAATTTGAGTGTGAGCAAGCGTGCATGGGTGTGTTTGCATGTAAGGGGGATATTTTTACTAGCAAAATGTATGGACAGCTAGGGAAGACAGTAGCTTGGTCAAGTCTGATAGTGCACTGTTCAATTCAGAGACATGGTAATGAGTGACTAAAGACGTATTTCTCTGTTTGGCTTTACCATGTCCCTGAATCAGAATCTCTTTCCAATATGCTAAATGACTAACCTACATTAGGCAATTAGTGTGGAGAGAAAGAAGTTTGCTGAATTCTACCCATTGTGTTACTAAGCTGGTAAAATGTGCTGTACTTCTTAAAGGAACAGAAGTTCAAACCCTGCTAGACTCTGGAAGCATGATTATCCTTGGCAATGGTCAATTTTTATGTAGGCATAAGACAAGTAACAACCAAAAAGTAGAAGCAACATGCATCATGATAGAAATGAATATCCCCTCACACATGTAACAAATTCAAGAAGTTCTACAGCTGTTATATTCTGTGGCTGTAACTTCTGATTTAACTTGCACTGTGAGTTTAGGAAAAGATTTACCCCAGTTTTAATTAGTATGGTAGATGGAAATTATAGGAAGAGGGATAGTCCATAGAGAGTGTAGCAGGCTGATAGACTAACAAGAAAGAAGTAGAGCAGCAACTTGATTTACCTCTTCAATGTAAGTATGGGGGGCGCAGGGCAAGATGGTGACATTCGTGTAGAGGTCCAGAATCAAAACCAGGACAGAGTGAGCAAAGAGGCTACAAAGGGGGCTAGAATTTGGGTATGCTTAAACAATAGACTGGATTCTGTTTTTTCCAGAAAAGTGCTCCAGTGATAGAGCAGCAGAAACCCAAAAATTATACCTGTATAGGAACTTAAAGGTACACTGACAAAGCCCCCTGACATAAGAGTATGTACAAGACAGAAGTCTGTATAACTACTTACAAGAAGTGTTGACAAAGAAACCAAGGGGGGAAAATAGAAGCAATGTACATTTAATGTGGAGCCTCAGGGGAGAAGAAGAAAAGCATTTCTAAAAGTTGCATAGATAAGGCAATGTGTAATTCTGAACTCACTTCTGTTGGTGTAAAGCAGGAAATTCAAGTAAAGGCCGATTCAAAGCAACAAATCTGTAAGTGAAGAAAGCAGAAGATGATAGTTTGTTCTGAGACGTGCTTTGCAGAGGTAAAGTAACTTAGATAAGGAAAAGAAAATGAGACGGTGCTGTCCACCTACACTGAGATAGAGGGAGCTCAATATAATCAAGGACAACACTCAAGAAGCTTGTACTGATAGCAGAGACAGTAAAGCAGAAACCGATTTTAGTTTAGAGCTACTGGTTATGGAGGAGACCTAGCAGCTGCAGTGCCAGTATTTTGGGAAGAGAAAGATGAACTTTCCTCCAAGACAACCTACCCTGAGTTAGTGAACTTGCAGGTTATCCACTTAAACTTCTAAAAAAATCACAGTGTGAAAATGATACTTCGAGTAGGGTGCGAAAATATATAAGCAAGGTTGTAGGGGAGTATAGTGAACAGGATGTTCCCATTACATCTTATGTCTGTAGGTTCATAGGTAGGTACTAGGCTATCTGCCCGAGGGCATTTTTAAACTTAATCAGTGTGTGTCGGCTTTCGCCGCCCCATTGATTAATTAACTGAGCCTCTGTCAAGCAGAGCCAATGAAGTGATCCCAGGGCTGTATTTTCTGTTACCCATTCACTTGACAAGGCTTCTCTTGAAGAGTGTTAGTGAGGGGCTCTGCCTAATGTAGTTAGGAATTTTGTTCCAAAGCATGGGGGAGTCTCTGTGACAGGAATCTATCCCTCCAGCATGTTCTATTTATTGTTGTGGCGAGGTTTAGCTCATTAGAGCGCATGGCTCACAGTATCTTGGATTTCTTTAGGTGGAGCATGTCCATCAATTCTGAGTTGGACATGGCTTTGTAAGTCAGGCAGAGATCACCTCTGAGTAAGTGATATGCCACTGAGTACAGCCGGAGTTTTTTCAGTCGGAGTTGGGTTAAAAGCTGACCTGTTATATAGAGTACATAAAGCTAGGACATGTTGTATTACTTGAGAGTGCTAAAACCTTACAGAAAACTAGGATTGAAGCTAAACTTTAATCATGCATCATGAGGGAGATGGACAAAACTAAGTCAAGAGTCCTAGTCAGTGTTACTAGTCAGGCATAATGAAAGAGAAAACTCCAGTGCTTCCTATCCAGAATGCCAGAAAACTGTACCGCATCTCAGATGTGAGTCCATTTATCCCAGTGTTTATTATGGAAGTATCAGTGGAACATATTGCTGTGGAAATTGTAAGACCATTAGTAAAATCTAGCAATGGTTATCACTACAGACTAGTAATGGCCTAGGCTGCAAAATGTCCAAAAGCAGTGCCATTACGCAAAGCCAGTGCTAAGGCTGTTGCCAGAGAAGTTGTAGTTATTCTCCACAACAAGAATTCCTTAAGAGATATTTACAGATCAATGCATTCGCTTCATGTCAAGAGCATTGCATCAGTTGTGCTAGTGTTTTAAGGTCAAACAGGTGAAGACGTCTGCTTACGATCTGCAAACTAATAAATTCAGAGGTCCATGTTAAGAAAACGTATTGACCTGTATGGGAAGAACTGAGACAAATAATTACTTGGTGTTTGTTGTTAAGGGAGGTGCCATAAGCTTCAGCTGGGTTTAGCCCATATGAATTTCTGTATGGCAGGCATTGTAGAGGACTGCTTGATACTGAAAAGGAAACCTGAGAAGAGGAAAAGATGTAATTTAAAACTGATAAAAGACTATGTAAATTTTCAGGATAGGGTAAAGTTGTTTATGCCCAAGTTAAGCTCATGCAGAAAGCCCAGGATATGCAGCAATGAGTTTAGAATAAAAATACATAACTTAAAAAATGTAACCCAGATCGGGAATTGCTATTAGTGCCATTCTTGGAGTAAAAAATGGCCACGTGGTAAGAGACATTTAATGCTATTGAAAGAATAAATGCAGTGAATACAAGGTTAAGCAGGCAGGAAAGAGAAACTTGGAGTAAATCCATCACATTTAATGTATTAAATCCATGAAAAGAATTAGAAAGTTCTGCAGTGAGCCTATAAACCAGTGTTCATACAGGAGGGACTAGAAAATCGCTACCCGAGCTGTAGTTAGAAGAATCTTGCCAAAATTACAAAAGCAGGAAGTGAGAGAATTTTTAAGATGTGTAAAGGGTGTGTTTTTAGAAATGTCTAAGAGAATTAGTGGTAGAATATAATATAGAGACATAGAGGCATCACCTGTAATGAAAGTTTGACTGAGACATTAGAGTCACAGAAACAGTTCAAAAGATAGTTAAGCTAAGAGTGATCGAAGATTCTGAAGCGTGAATGAAGCAGCCATGTAGTACTGGTTGCTAAACATGATGGAAGGATAGGATTCTGTAATGACTATAAGAAACTGAATAACATTTCAAATTCCGATAGCAATCATGCCTATAAATAATGAATCAAATGTCAATAAATAAAAATAAATCAATAATGAGTTGATAAAGAACCTATAGGAAACTGAATAACATTTCAAATTTCGATAGCAATCATACCTATAAATAATGAATCAAATATCAATAAATAAAAATAAATAAATAAATCAATAATGGGTTGATAGAGAACCTAGGAGAGGCCATGTAGTTAACAGCATGGGACTATGACTTGGTCCCCTCCCCCCCCAGGAAAGAAAAAACAGTATTCGTAACTCACAGTGGTCCGTTTCTGGACATAATATTAACATTTGGCTTTCATGGAGTCCCAGCTACCTTTCAGAGACTGATGGATAAAATATCAAAGCCCCAGTCTCAATATGCTGCTGCTACATACCTGGATTATGTGCTTATGACCTCAGAGGACTGGGGGCTCCGCTTACCTAAAGTGCAGACTGTGTTAAAATCCAAGACACAGGTAGACTTGAATATGAATGCTAAGAAAATTAAACTGGATATGGTGAAAGACAAGTATTTAGGATACCTTATAGTAAGAGGGGTTTTGAGACCACAAAGAGAGGCCATAAAACATTGGACACTAAAAGACAAGGAGAGGCTTTTCTTAGACTAGCTGAGTACTACAGAAAATCTCTGGCTAATTTTGTGCCTACTGCCTGTACTTCAATAGATCCCACAAAAGGGAAAGCTTTTGTTTATATACAATGGCCTTTCTAGCCAGACAAAGCATTTGGTGAATTAAAAATGGACCATGTGTTCTGAATGTGTGGTATTCAGTCCTGATTCCAGTGAAGAGTTTAAACTATACATATCGCTGTATTAGCGGTCTTAGGAGAGCAGTGCTGTCCCAAGACCTTCAAGGTAAGGCACACCTTATGTGCTTTGTTAGCAGAATGTTAAGTAATGCAGGAAGGATATACTCAGCCACAGGAAAACGTGTTTAGCAGTAAAGTAGGCATGCTGCTCATAGCTGGCCTTAGGCATAGGCCAACTAGGTGGCTGCCTAGGACGCCGTTGTAGCAGGGGCACTTTTTCAGTATTTATTTGGTGTAGGTAGACCAGGATGGGGGCACCAGGTGGTGTGGTGGGGGGTGCCGTGGAGCCCTTTTGCCTAGGGCACCAGTTGACCTAAGGCCACTCCTGATGCTGCTCCATGAATAACTATTTATTGAGCATTCATTTCAACTTAGCAACTGACCATGTCCTACTGCATTAGCTAAATAAAGAAATGGATGTCTGTGTCAGGCTGTGCCATTCAGCATTCTCTCACTGCAACTCTTCTAGTACACTGTTACCTACAAGCCTGGGCAGGCAAATCAAAATGCCAGGAAGTTGTCTGGGTCCTGCAGCCCATTATATCGAGTACAAAACCCATGATTTCAGTTAGGAAGTTGGGTAGTTGCAACATGCCGAGTGCAGTTAATGTGCATTTCCTTTCAGTTGCACAGAAATTACTAGTACATGGGAACACTCACAGAATATTAATTGGGAAATTAATTTGTGTTAGCTAGTAAGCTGCCAGTTACTTTCATATATATGAAGGTATCAAAAGATAGGAATTTAGTTTCTCAAGCATGGGATTAACAGAGATATGTAGAAGCTTGTTTGCAGATCCTGAAAATTTAAAGTATGAAGGTCCAGTTGGGGCCTGGTGTGGAGTTGCAGCTGGTGGAAGTAACTTTGCCTAGGAGAGGAATACAGCCTTGGACTTCCTTTGCAAGAACATCCTATATGCTGGATGGGCTCTGACACTGTGCCAGTAGTGGAGAAAAACTTAACATACTGTTCTTTTTTGTGTGTTAAAAAGCCAAGTGAGCAATCATAATTTTATTTGTATTGTAGAATTAGTGAACAAACTTGCAGGTTATGTAACCAACTACCTCCAGTGTTTCCTTTAACTTCTGCGTATGTAATGTATAGAGAGAGTGTGTGTGTATGTATGTATGTATGTATGTGTATATGTATGTATAAATATACACACACACACACACACACATAGATAGATATATATAGATATGTATATAAATATATATATGATGCAGACAGAGCCAGTGAGGCAGAAGCATGGCCTATCGGCTTCCTTCTCCCCGGAACGGTCTGCCATTGAGGTAGTGGAGAGAGTGTTTTCTGCTTTGGTGAGATGGACGGTCTGTCCCCCTTTTGGATTTTCCTTCAACATCTTGTGTCCCTGTACCATGCGTGCCTTGACATTATACTCCATGGGGGTAGTCAGTCCAACCCCTCCAGGCTACCAAGCAGGGTATCACCATCTCTTCCGACACTTATCCGGAACATCCCACTGAGGATCCAAGAAAAAAGAATTAAAACACACAGATCAGCCAAGGATAAGCGCTTTCGGGTAAAAAACCCTTCATCAGATAAAGATAGCAAACATTTCCAACATTTTAAACCATAGTTCAGCCAATGAATAATCAGTAAACTACCCGCCTTTTTTGTAAGGCGGGTTTTAGAGGTACCATGTCATTCAATCCTGGGCTTCTATGGGCCAACAATTCCAGTATCCACTTAGATTCAATAGATTCTGTTACCAGCTTTATGTCCCCTCCCCTATTATTTAACCTTACATTCACCACAGCCCTGAATCTGAAGGTATGTGTGGGGTTCTGCTCAATGTGCCTGTATAAGGCATTATGCATATCTTTATTCCGTATGCTGGATAGATGCTGCAATATCCTAATTTTGAACATATTGTTGGTTTTTCCCACATAAAAACCAGAGCATTGCATACACTCAGCCAAGTAGACTATATTATTAGTCCTACATGTAACTTTAGCCTTAAGGTTATAAACCTTACCATTAACAGGGTGTGTGAAAGTTGTATTCTTATTAATTAGGGGACATGCTTTGCAGAAGCCACAGGGAATACTGCCTGCTTTATCCTTAAAGGAATTGAGTGTCGTTACTAATTTCTCAGTACATAAGATATCTTTAAGGTTTTTATTCCTTCTATAACCAAAATTCGGTTTATCCCCAATAAAACCCCTCAGTTTGTTGTCACTTCTTAAAATATTCCAATTTCTATAGATAACATTTTTTATATCACCGATGTTGCTACTATAGGTGAAAAACAATTTTGGAGCCCTGGATTCATGATTAGTGGGAACATACTTCCTATCTTCACCTGTCCTACAACTAAGCCAAGGTTTGTATTTATCAACCCTTTTTTGCTTGCTGTCATTAATAACATCATTTATTGTCACCTCCTTATAACCCCAATCCTGTAGACAGTGCTTCAGGGTATTCACCTCCTTCTCATACTGTCCATCCTCCAAGCATAGTCTGGATATTCTGCCAACCCGGCCTTGGATAATATTGGGAAACATATAACGTGGGTGCATGCTATCATAACATAACAAGCTGTTTTTCCAGCAATCTTTCCTGTACAATTTAGAAGAAAAGCCTGTGCTAGTTTGTAAAGCACTGACATCAAGAAAATCAATACATGTGTCCGAATAATTCAACTTGAACCTAAGAAAGGACGTAGTGGAGTGTAAATATTCCACAGAAATCCTTCAATAAATAAAAGCCCCCCTTCCAAAAGAAAAAAACATCATCCACAAAACGAGTATACATATGGACATGTTGCATCCACCCTGAGTTGTTAAAGATGACATCCCTTTCCCAGAACCAAAGAACTAGGTTGGCATATGTATTAGCACAGGGGGTGCCCATTGCTACCCCCTGTGCTTGTCTAAAGGTCTGTTTTGCCCCTATAAATACATTATTCTCCAAGGTCAGGCTTAATAACGTCTTAATCAATGTTATTTTCCTCTCATTTTCACCAAGGTCCCTTAGAATCTCACCTATGGCATGGATTCCATAATCATTGCTGATCACCGTAAAAAGATTGTGAACATCCAAAGTCACCATTAAGAGACCTTCCTGGGGTTTGCTGTCATTCACCTCTCCTACCCTCCTCAAAAAATCACCCGTGTCTTTAAGTACTGTAGTCACTCTGTCTATATACGGTCTAAGGGTGAATTCTATCCAAATTGAGATGTTTTCTGTAACCCATCCTCTACCCGACACAATGGGTCTGAATGGTGGGTCTACTAATGATTTGTGAACCTTGGGCAGAGCCTTAAATATGGGGATGACAGCCTTCTCTATCCATAGGAATTGAAATAACTCATCACCAATCTCCATCTCAAAATGCAATCTTTTCAAACTATTATGTACCCCGTCCACTATTAGTTTGATACCAATTGGATTGACCGGAATATAAACATTATTGTCAGACAATAACCCCTGGATTTTATATTCATAAAAAGTGGTTTCCAGCACCACCACCGCACCCCCTTTATCAGCCATTTTTATGACCAAATCCTTATTAGAGGCTAAACCTTGCAGCGCCCTCTGCTGGGCCTGTGTTAAATTATGATACCTGTGTAGTTCCCTTCTTTGAAAATATTCTTGTAGGTCATGTTCACAACTGCTGATGAACAGATTTAAAGCTGGTGTAAATGGTGGCACAAAACTACTAGGTTGTGTCAAGGTAGCCCTGCGCTCATTGCCACTACCAAAAATGCTCCTTAAGGCCAATGTTCTACAAAACAACATAATATCCAACGTAACATTACCAACAATATGTTCAAAATTAGGATATTGCAGCATCTATCCAGCATACGGAATAAAGATATGCATAATGCCTTATATAGGCACATTGAGCAGAACCCCACACATACCTTCAGATTCAGGGCTGTGGTGAATGTAAGGTTAAATAATAGGGGAGGGGACATAAAGCTGGTAACAGAATCTATTGAATCTAAGTGGGTACTGGAATTGTTGGCCCATAGAAGCCCAGGATTGAATGACATGGTACCTCTAAAACCCGCCTTACAAAAAAGGCGGGTAGTTTACTGATTATTCATTGGCTGAACTATGGTTTAAAATGTTGGAAATGTTTGCTATCTTTATCTGATGAAGGGTTTTTTACCCGAAAGTGCTTATCCTTGGCTGATCTGTGTGTTTTAATAAAAGAAGGAGTTATTTCCAGCAGTGTCCTGCCATTCTTTTTTCTTGGATTTCGTACTATATTGTTTGGTAGTACTTTAGCTATAGCACGGAACTTTTTTGGACATTTGCTTTGGTTTTTTGGTCCCATTGTGCTATGTATGCTGTAGAGCATCAGAGAATGGCTACATCGTTTAATGTTAAACCATGGGGAAGGAAGAAGGAGAGACGAGCCTATCCATATTGGCTTGGAGAATGCTTTTTATACTGAAAACCCTTTGCTCAATCTGGGTTTCACTGTTAATAAGGCTGATACAATTAACAACAGGGCACCAGCAGCAATGGACAAATCTTTTGATAATTTGTTGCATGATTTGAGCTACAAAGTGGGGAGGCTGCAACGCTTACAGTGGCAGACCTACCATTTAGAAGCTTGTCAGTCTTATGGAATTTTACCAAGAGGGATGAGAATCCTTTGTATGCCCACACAGGGTGAACGTTATCCTGAACTGTTGGCCCAGTGGCAAACGCTGAACATTCAAACAAGCTTTAAATATATGGAGATATTGAATGCTTTCTTTGCCCCAGAGATAGCCCTACTCAAGACTGAGGTGGAGGCTATACGCAACAAGTTGGCAATGGATTTTTGTGAACCAGCTCATAAGGTACGCTTACAACGGTTATACGATACGCTTTCTGATAATAGTGAAAAATTGCGTACACAGAAGGTCCACAAATTAGAGAGGGACCATGACGATTTTACGCTAGGCAATATCTTTGTTTGGCCGAGGAACGGAGGGCAACGAACAAATGCGAGTGACGTCAGCAACAGGTAGCAGTCCAGACGACAGCAAGAAGGAGGTACTTCTCTGGAGCGTTTGGTTGCACCAAAAGCAGGTGCGAGTTGTGGCAGTACTCTTCCGTTGGGAGGAGGAACTGACACGGAGGTTCATTCTGCTTCATCTGAAAGGGACCCAGGAGGGACTGCACTCATAGTTGAAGTACCATTTACCTCCACCACAATGGACAATCCATCGACCATTTCTAACAACACTCATACGGACATGTGTGAGTGGAATGTACAATCTGTAGCGACGGCCATAGAGGAATCAGCGTTGGGGGCATGGCCCAAGAGTATACAGGGGCATGACCATTTTTTGGAGAAGCTCCCAGCCCCGGTGAAGAAACGAGGAGCCTGGAGAAGATCCTCTAGCGAGGGCAGGGACCCAGGTAAGAGGAGGAGGACATTAGAATGACTTTTGATAATGGTTTTGGTATTGTATTTAACCTTTCTTCTCACGTTTTAACAGAGGATGAATTATATGTGCTGAACAAAGGTTTGACTTTTGTACCCGGTAGGGCAAGTGATTTTAGTAATGTTATGTTGGATATTATGTTGTTTTGTAGAACATTGGCCTTAAGGAGCATTTTTGGTAGTGGCAATGAGCGCAGGGCTACCTTGACACAACCTAGTAGTTTTGTGCCACCATTTACACCAGCTTTAAATCTGTTCATCAGCAGTTGTGAACATGACCTACAAGAATATTTTCAAAGAGGGGAACTACACAGGTATCATAATTTAACACAGGCCCAGCAGAGGGCGCTGCAAGGTTTAGCCTCTAATAAGGATTTGGTCATAAAAATGGCTGATAAAGGGGGTGCGGTGGTGGTGCTGGAAACCACTTTTTATGAATATAAAATCCAGGGGTTATTGTCTGACAATAATGTTTATATTCCGGTCAATCCAATTGGTATCAAACTAATAGTGGACGGGGTACATAATAGTTTGAAAAGATTGCATTTTGAGATGGAGATTGGTGATGAGTTATTTCAATTCCTATGGATAGAGAAGGCTGTCATCCCCATATTTAAGGCTCTGCCCAAGGTTCACAAATCATTAGTAGACCCACCATTCAGACCCATTGTGTCGGGTAGAGGATGGGTCACAGAAAACATCTCAATTTGGATAGAATTCACCCTTAGACCGTATATAGACAGAGTGACTACAGTACTTAAAGACACGGGTGATTTTTTGAGGAGGGTAGGAGAGGTGAATGACAGCAAACCCCAGGAAGGTCTCTTAATGGTGACTTTGGATGTTCACAATCTTTTTACGGTGATCAGCAATGATTATGGAATCCATGCCATAGGTGAGATTCTAAGGGACCTTGGTGAAAATGAGAGGAAAATAACATTGATTAAGACGTTATTAAGCCTGACCTTGGAGAATAATGTATTTATAGGGGCAAAACAGACCTTTAGACAAGCACAGGGGGTAGCAATGGGCACCCCCTGTGCTAATACATATGCCAACCTAGTTCTTTGGTTCTGGGAAAGGGATGTCATCTTTAACAACTCAGGGTGGATGCAACATGTCCATATGTATACTCGTTTTGTGGATGATGTTTTTTTCTTTTGGAAGGGGGGCTTGGATTTATTGAAGGATTTTTGTGGAATATTTACACTCCACTACGTCCTTTCTTAGGTTCAAGTTGAATTATTCGGACACATGTATTGATTTTCTTGATGTCAGTGTTTTACAAACTAGCACAGGCTTTTCTTCTAAATTGTACAGGAAAGATTGCTGGAAAAACAGCTTGTTATGTTATGATAGCATGCACCCACGTTATATGTTTCCCAATATTATCCAAGGCCAGGTTGGCAGAATATCCAGACTATGCTTGGAGGATGGACAGTATGAGAAGGAGGTAAATACCCTGAAGCACTGTCTACAGGATTGGGGTTATAAGGAGGTGACAATAAATGATGTTATTAATGACAGCAAGCAAAAAAGGGTTGATAAATACAAACCTTGGCTTAGTTGTAGGACAGGTGAAGATAGGAAGTATGTTCCCACTAATCATGAATCCAGGGCTCCAAAATTGTTTTTCACCTATAGTAGCAACATCGGTGATATAAAAAATGTTATCTATAGAAATTGGAATATCTTAAGAAGTGACAACAAACTGAGGGGTTTTATTGGGGATAAACCGAATTTTGGTTCTAGAAGGAATAAAAACCTTAAAGATATCTTATGTACTGAGAAATTAGTAACGACACTCAATTCCTTTAAGGATAAAGCAGGCAGTATTCCCTGTGGCTTCTGCAAAGCATGTCCCCTAATTAATAAGAATACAACTTTCACACACCCTGTTAATGGTAAGGTTTATAACCTTAAGGCTAAAGTTACATGTAGGACTAATAATATAGTCTACTTGGCTGAGTGTATGCAATGCTCTGGTTTTTATGTGGGAAAAACCAACAATATGTTCAAAATTAGGATATTGCAGCATCTATCCAGCATACGGAATAAAGATATGCATAATGCCTTATATAGGCACATTGAGCAGAACCCCACACATACCTTCAGATTCAGGGCTGTGGTGAATGTAAGGTTAAATAATAGGGGAGGGGACATAAAGCTGGTAAAAGAATCTATTGAATCTAAGTGGATACTGGAATTGTTGGCCCATAGAAGCCCAGGATTGAATGACATGGTACCTCTAAAACCCGCCTTACAAAAAAGGCGGGTAGTTTACTGATTATTCATTGGCTGAACTATGGTTTAAAATGTTGGAAATGTTTGCTATCTTTATCTGATGAAGGGTTTTTTTACCCGAAAGCCCTTATCCTTGGCTGATCTGTGTGTTTTAATAAAAGAATAAAAGAAGGAGTTATTTCCAGCAGTGTCCTGCCATTCTTTTTTCTTGGATTTCATACTATATTGTTTGGTAGGACTTTAGCTATAGCACGGAATTTTTTTGGACATCCCACTGAGGATGTACCCCAGAACAGAAAGTGCAAAGGAATGCACTTGGATTCCCCATAGAAATCTATCATTGATTTCAACAAAGGGGAAGGATCCCCTATATCACCACCCAAAGACGTCTCATTTGAAGACATTCTGGAGATTCTCAAACAACGGGGTGGTTGATCCTCCTAAAATCCTTCTCTGGAGGAATTGGTGTTCCTGGAGGCATATGGATCTGGCCAGTCTGCCTCCTGCGTAACTCCGCCTGCTGATGACCTCATTGATTTGATCTCTCAGCGGATATGGAAAGAATCTGATGTGGTTGAACCTATCCCCAAGAGACCAGACTGAATTCTGGCACGCCCGACAGAAAGGGAAATCCAGAGCAAGGAAGTACCAATAGATGCCATGGTAGTTGCAGCGGCCATGAAGAAGGAACTTGTGGAACAAACTTCCACTCTTCATCCCCCTAATAAAGAGTTTAGGGCTTTGGACAGATTTAGGAAGCTTGTCTATGTTTCAGTGACCTTTGCCCTTGGGTCACTGAACCATTTCGCACATTTCACTAGGTTGCAAAGAAATTTGATAAAGGAACTGTCAAATATTCTTTCATGGACCACTGCTGCAGAAACTTGAGCTTCAGTAGCCTCACAGTTTTACAACCCTTCAGTCCATCTCAAATTCATCCATGAGGCTTATCTTTCATGAAGCCGAAGGTACCTCAAGGGCAGTGGGTTGAATCCTCTCAATAAGGAGGCACACCTGGATGTGCTTGTTTGACTTTGTGGAGCCACTCAAGTCTTCTTTCATCAATGCTGCCTTTAATGGCTCTTCCTTATGTTGGCCACAAGGTGAAGGACACACTCTCCAGGTGTGAAAAAGATAAAAAGACCCTTTCTGCTGTCGGAGTATGTTTTTTGACCCCTCAAAGGACTTTCTCTAGGAACCAATGAGGGGACAGAAAATGTGGTTCAAAAAATCAAATCTCAAGGTCCTTTCCAAGATCCACTTTGTGACTATTCTCCCAGAGACAGAGGGAGGAATGCTAATGGAAGATGCTGCCCACACGGCAGAGGTGACCCACAAAACCAAGGGTCTAGAGACATGTTCTTTGACAGGCCATATCAGTACTTCTGAAAGGATGCCTGATTGTACCCCTCCGGAGGCATTTAGGGGTCATTTAGCCTTGCACCAAAGAGCCTGGCTAGATATCGCAAAAGACGCGAGTGCAGAGGATTATTTCCAGAGGTTATATAATTCCCTTTACCCTTCCACTTCCAACTCACAAACGTTTCCTGATGTTCCACCCAATCAGAGGAAATCAGCAGCACTGGAGATACTAAAGCTGCTAGAAAAAGAGTCATCCAGTAGGTCCCACCAAACCAGAAAGGATCCAGAACTTACTCAAGATTCATTCTTTTTTTTTTTTTTTTTTATGTAACATTTATTTACTGGGAAAGTCCAACTTGGAATGAGACAATTTCAGCAGATGCCTGGGGAGAAATGCTCCCTAGTGCCAAAGAAAACAGGGGACTGGAGACCAATTCTGGATCTCAGCAAATTGAACAGGTCAGTTCAACACTCAGTTTCAGATGGTCATGGTTCAGTCCATCCTGCCATTTCTACAAGGATGATTGGATGTGCTTGATAGACCTTCAAGATCTGTACTATCACATAAAAATGAACAGTTGGTTAAAAAGGTTCTTACCCTTCCAGCTGGGAACCAGTCATTTCTAGTTCCGAGTCTTGCCCTTTGGTCTCACTACAGCTCCCAGGGTATTTACCAAATGCATAACAGTGGTGGCAGCTTACTTCAGACTGCAGGGATTCCTGTTTTTTCTGTAGTTAGACGACTGGCTCATTACCGCCCCAACCAGGTATGTACTCATAATAGTGAGAAACCAGATACTCCAGACTTGGTCCCTGGTGGGAATTACAATAAATTACAACAAATCTCAGTTGTAGCTATCTCAAATACTGGAATTCATAGGGGCAATTTTCAATACCTTATCTGCAACGGCTTCACTTTCCCTAACCAAAGTGCAAACATTGAGGTTCCAGGTCACAAAAATTGTTCACACCACCAAAATGTAAGCCCAGTTTATTCTTCAAGCCTTGGGGTATGTGTCAGCAGCCATAATTCTAGTCCCCCTGGCAAGATTTCATTTGAGAATTTTCAGTTGATGCTAGTATCTCAATGGTCAGTTCTTTATTAGCGGATGCCAGTTCAAATAGGCATGCAAAAATACCTTTGGTGGTGAATAAGGTCAAATCAGCTTATACAAGGTTGTCCAATCATTCTCCCTCAACCCAAGGCCATGGATGCATCCCAAACTGTGGGGGGGGGGGGATTTCCTGGGAAAAACAGTCCAAGCCACTTGGTCCCCCAAAGAGACCAATTTGTATATAAATGTCCTGGAGATGAAAGCAGTGCCTGTAGCATTGCAAGCTTTTCAGGATGCTGTATGTCTGGGGACAGTTGAAATCCAAGCAAACAATATGCCAGTTTGGTACATCAACAAACAAGGGGAAACCAGATATTACCCCTTGTGTCGAGAAGCACTGTGTGTGTGGCAGTGGGTGATCTCATCCAACCGATTTCTGTTAGCAACACAGATTCTGGGGAAGTCCAGCGTTATAGCAGACAAATTGACCAAGTCCATTCTACTACCACACAAGTGGTCTCTCAACAGAAAAGTGACGGAGGTAATTTTCTGTCAGCTGGATCAGCCTTGCTGCAATCTTTTTTTGCATCTCCCCTAAATAAGTGCAGCAGCTCTTTTGCATTAATCCCCTCACCAGGGGAATCATCGAGGATTGCTGTGCTCCACTGTTGGCCCTCTGGCCTTCTCTGTGCTTATCTACCAACTCCCTTGATTCCCAAGTTTCTACAGAAAGCTGCAAGGTTGAAGAGCAAAGTCCTCCTTATTGCACCATACTGGCGTAGACAGGTTTGGTTCCTGTTCCTTTGACCTCATCTTCTTTACCCACCTTGGATTCTGGATCTGATTACAGACTTCACCTAACAGGCATAATTGATCTGGACATCTCGAACCTCAAGTGAACAGCATGGTTTCTCCACTTCCATCAACAGCCAGACAACATATGCTCTTGTCTCCTGTCCTTCATATACTTTTTGTTTTCCCATAAAGCTTCTATTAGGAAAATCTACAAAAGTAACTGGAAGAGGTTTGCTTGTTGGGTGCATCAAAAAACATATTGATCCATTTTCAGCCCCTACACTGTGTCCTAGAGTTTTGGGCAGACATTTTTAATGAGGGAGCTAGCTGCTCTACTATTAAAGTTCAATTGGCAGCAATCTCTAACTTTCATGTAAGAGTTGACAATTCTTCTTTAGCTGCTGCTGAGATATACAAGACTTTAAGAGGTACTGTGTTACTTAAAGCACATTATAAAGATCCAACTCCTCCAAGGGATTTGAATCTTCTGTTGCAGGCCTTAATCTATTCCCCCTTCAAAACCAGCAGGAGAATGTGACCTTAAAAATTTCTGACCTGGAAGATGATATTGTTAGTGGCTATTACTTCTGCAAGGAGAATTTCAGAAGTTCAAGCGCTAAACCTCTCAACTTGATTTTCCATAAGGATAGAATGATAACAACCAACCCTTCCTTCCTTCCAAAGGTGGTGTCAGAATTCTGTATCAATCAGTTTCTTAACTTGCCTGTATTCTTTCCAAACTTTGAAAACAAAGGTGAATATATTTTACACTTGCTGGATGTTCATAGACAGTCATGTTTCTACTTGTACAGAACAAAAGAGATTAGAAAATCTTATCAGTTAATTATATCCTTTGCAGATAGCAAATTAATCAAATCTGTTGCGAAGGTAACATTGGCAGATGGATTACTTACTGCATATCCTTCGTCTATAATAATAAATTGAGCATTTCATTGTCAAAATCTTTAAGGGGCCACTCTACTAGATCTATGGGAAGCTGTCATTCCATGGATGACATGTTGGATTTGGTTTCGAGGGGAAGAATAGCCTTTGGTTCAAATGTGCTCAGGAATATACTTAGAGTCCACCCGGGATATTTGGTAGCTAAGCACTCAGTCCCAGTGGTTGAGGAATGAATGAAAATTGACAACATCAGATAAAGAAGTTATGTATTTACCATAACATTCCATCTGTGTTGTCCATTTTCATTCTTCTTCAGCTTTCCACCCACTAAACCCCAACCTTTGTCATCACAGACGTCTGGAAGAATGAGATGCTTTAAAGGCACCACAATGGTTTTCCTTTGTTAGGACCATTATTCAGATATTTATTATTTATGTCATCTAGCAAACAAGATCTGAGGTATGTCAGGGGTTGGTGCAATATGGGTAGGGAGGAGCTCAAGAGTTTCAGTTGGCCACAAGCTATAGCAATGGCTGACTCAGATCCGAGGTTTGGACTGAACCCAATGGTTGAGGAAGAATTAAAATGGACAACACAAATGAAAAGTTGCGGTAAGTACACAGCTTCCTTTTTTGATGTGCATATAAACTCGTAGTGTATGTATGGGTAGTACATGGGCAGAGAGACACGCATGCAGTACAGGTGGGGTATTCCATTCCACAGCATGCCAAAGATGTGTGTATCATATTTCTACTTCCAGAAATGTATTAGTGTTTTAGATGCCATGTGCAGTGATAGAAATACATAAAAATATACAGACTACTAAATCTTGATACTGGCAGTCCCCTGGAGTTTAGTAGATTTGTACTTGAATCTCCTCTGTTACTGCTTTTATACTTTGTGGTCTCAGTCAAGTCACTTCATTTTCTTATGCTGTCTGTTGATGCTGAAATATCATGACTTTTGATTTCAGCAGACCTGCTTGGTTACCAGCAGAAAATAAATACAATTCAGAAAAAAATGTTTATCTATATTGGATAAATGCAGTATTAAAATGGGGGTAGAGAAGGCACCCTGTCAAATACATTTGTTGCAATCTGTTCCGGTATGAAAGTTACCAATTTATTTTGAAACAGACAGCAGCATTGAATAGCACCTGATTGGGCTGTTTTTTGTTTCAAATATGTTTAGAAGAATGTGAACGCAGATAGAAATTGATGAAATGATGCACTGTGACCAGAACTTTTTAGGTAAGTTGATTGCCACGACTGTGGCGTTTTTAGAGCAAAATATGAAGATTAGTTACATTTATTTGCAAATGTGGTACAGCTTTTGTCGTCATGCGTGCATTTACACCTCTGGCCTTCTTTTGCATGGGGCACTAAATGAAACTCGGTTTGCTGTATCGGAAATGAGAGTTCTTGCTGTGCATCATTACGACAGCTAGCTTCTTATGCGTCAGAATGTCAGGTGCCTAGGTGGTGGAACTCAGCACTTTGACAGCTGCAGTAATGGTACTTTGGAAAAATTGCATGTTTGGGTACGTTGCAGCAAACAGGCAGAGCAGAAGTCTTCAGTCTTTGCTTCTTCAGCCTACAGTGTAAAATAAACCTTTAATACTGATTGTAGCTT